>NC_084568.2:2975000-3107500 GCF_033978685.3 Nerophis lumbriciformis
AAAACTGAATCCATCCTATTTGGGTCACACATCAACCTTAAGAAAGTCAATGACTTCACTATAAAAGTGGGTGACATTGTTATCACCAGGAAAGATGAGGTCACCTACCTAGGTTCCATTCTAGAGGCTAATCTTTCCTGTGATAAAATGGCAACCAAGGTAATCAAAAAAGTCAACCAACGAACAGGATTTCTCTATAGAATCTCCTCTCTGGTCAACAAAAGCACCATGAGGATTCTGGCGGGAACTCTCGTTCAACCCTTTCTCGATCACGCATGCACCTCCTGGTACCCTAGCACCTCAAAACCCTAGACTCCAAACATCCCAGAACAAGCTAGTCAGATTACTTCTAGACCTCCACCCCAGATCCCACCTCACTCCTACCCACTTCTCCAAAGTGGGCTGGCTCAGGGTGGAGGACAGAGTAAAACAACTTGCACTGAGCCTGGTCTATAAAATCCGCTACACCTCCCTGATACCGAAGTACATGTCAAACTACTTCCTTAACGTAAATGAAAGCCATAACCACAACACCAGGGGGAGCTCCACTAACCACGTTAAACCCAGATTCCGATCTAACAAAGGTCTTAACTCATTCTCTTTCTATGCCACATCAATGTGGAATGCACTCCCAACAGGTATAAAAGAAAGGGCATCTCTATCCTCCTTTAAAACCACAATAAAAGTACACCTCCAGGCAACTTCAACCCTTGACTAACACCCTCCCCGGATTGTTAATAATCAAATGTAAATAATCAAATGTAGATACTTTTCTTATGCCTTCTGATCTCTCTCTCTCTATGTCCACTACTTGCTGTCCATATCCTACCAAGTCAGACCTACACTGTTTCAATGTCCATTTCTCTGTTCTCAATTGTTGATGACTGATGATAACAACCAACCTACCCCCCCCCCCCCCCCCCCCCCCCCCCCGGATTGTAAATAATGTAGATAATTCAATGTATATACCCTGATGATTATCTTGTGTGATGACTGTATTATGATGATAGTATATATCTGATAGTATATATCTGTATCATGAATCAATTTAAGTGGACCCCGTCTTAAACAAGTTGAAAAACTTATTTGGGTGTTACCATTTAGTGGTCAATTGTACGGAATATGTACTTCACTGTGCAATCTACTAATAAAAGTCTCAATCAATCAATCAATCAAAAGTTACGCAATCGTACTATTATTATTTTTATTATTAGTAGTAGTAGTATCATATTCTTACAGGGGAAAAACAGTAAAAATGTAAGAAAAATACATATGTAAGAAAAAAAATTTGATATATATGTATATATATATATACAGGTAAAAGCCAGTAAATTAGAATATTTTGAAAAACTTGATTTATTTCAGTAATTGCATTCAAAAGGTGTAACTTGTACATTATATTTATTCATTGCACACAGACTGATGCATTCAAATGTTTATTTCATTTAATTTTGATGATTTGAAGTGGCAACAAATGAAAATCCAAAATTCCGTGTGTCACAAAATTAGAATATTACTTAAGGCTAATACAAAAAAGGGATTTTTAGAACTGTTGGCCAACTGAAAAGTATGAAAATGAAAAATATGAGCATGTACAATACTCAATACTTGGTTGGAGCTCCTTTTGCCTCAATTACTGCGTTAATGCGGCGTGGCATGGAGTCGATGAGTTTCTGGCACTGCTCAGGTGTTATGAGAGCCCAGGTTGCTCTGATAGTGGCCTTCAACTCTTCTGCGTTTTTGGGTCTGGCATTCTGCATCTTCCTTTTCACAATACCCCACAGATTTTCTATGGGGCTAAGGTCAGGGGAGTTGGCGGGCCAATTTAGAACAGAAATACCATGGTCCGTAAACCAGGCACGGGTAGATTTTGCGCTGTGTGCAGGCGCCAAGTCCTGTTGGAACTTGAAATCTCCATCTCCATAGAGCAGGTCAGCAGCAGGAAGCATGAAGTGCTCTAAAACTTGCTGGTAGACGGCTGCGTTGACCCTGGATCTCAGGAAACAGAGTGGACCGACACCAGCAGATGACATGGCACCCCAAACCATCACTGATGGTGGAAACTTTACACTAGACTTCAGGCAACGTGGATCCTGTGCCTCTCCTGTCTTCCTCCAGACTCTGGGACCTCGATTTCCAAAGGAAATGCAAAATTTGCTTTCGTCAGAAAACATGACTTTGGACCACTCAGCAGCAGTCCAGCTCTTTTTTTCCTTAGCCCAGGTGAGACGCTTTTCGCGCTGTTTCTTGGTCAACAGTGGCTTGACACGAGGTATGCGGCAGTTGAAACCCATGTCTTTCAAGCGTCTCTTGGTGGTGGATCTTGAAGCACTGACTCCAGCAGCTGTCCACTCCTTCTGAATCTCCCCCACATTTTTGAATGGTTTTTTTTTCACAATCTTGACCAGGGCGCGGTGATCCCTATCGCTTGTACACTTTTTCTGACCACAGTTTTTCCTTCCCTTTGCCTCTCCATTAATGTGTTTGGACACAGAGCTCTGACAACAGCCAGCCTCTTCAGCAATAACCTTTTGTGTCTTTCCCTCCTTGTGCAATGTGTCGATGGTTGCCTTTTGGACAGCTGTCAAATCTGAAGTCTTCCCCATGTTTGTGTAGGCTTCAGAACTGGACTGAGAGATCATTTAAAGCCCTTTGCAGGTGTTTTGAGTTAATCAGCTGATTAGTTTGTGGCACCAGGTGTCTTCAAAATTTAACCCTTACACAATATTCTAATTTTGTGACACACGGAAGTTTGGATTTTCATTTGTTGCCACTTCAAATCATCAAAATTAAATGAAATAAACATTTGAATGCATCAGTCTGTGTGCAATGAATAAATATAATGTACAAGTTACACCTTTTGAATGCAATTACTGAAATAAATCAAGTTTTTCAAAATATTCTAATTTACTGGCTTTTACCTGTATATATATATATATATATATTTATATACTGTATATAATATTAATAATACCTAATGATATACTTAGTTACCTATAACACAGAGCTGATACAAGGTTTTGTCTTTATATATCAATAATATCTGTTTTTAGTGGAAAATGTTTGCACACCCCTAGACTAGTTAGTCCAAATCCAAAATTCAAAAAACAACATTTATGAATCACAATGCATGTTGCTGCACGGCCTCATCTGGCACAGCAGTCCATGATGAGTTGTGAGAAGCTGCCATGAATGTGGAGGAATGCTGCTTGACAGAGCCGCTCCTTCACTTTTTATATGAAATGTCATTTAAAAATGTACTCTGTGCACATTTTCACATAGTCAACGTTGCGCAAAATATATGTAGTCTTTCAAGTGAGTGTCTTCTGCATGCCTTATTGCAGGGGTCACCAACCTTTTTGAAACCAAGAGCTACTTCTTAATGCTACCAGTTTGATACAGACTTAAATAAATTGCCAGAAATAGCCAATTTGCTCAATTTACCTTTAACTCTATGTTATTATTAATAATTAATGATATTTATCTTTGTGGAAACACTGATCATCTTAATGATTTCTCACAATAAATATATAAAGAAACAGATAAATATCAATATGCAACACTTTATTTTTATATTTTCTCTAAGTGCACATTTTTATTTCAGTCTGTCATTCCGTCGTACATTTTTTTTCCTTTTACGGAATTTTTTTTTGTAGAGAATAAATGATGAAAAAAACACTTAATTGAACGGTTTAAAAGAGGAGAAAACACGAAAAAAATGAAAATTAAATTTTGAAATATAGTTTATATTCAATTTCGACTCTTTAAAATTCAAAATTCAACCGAAAAAAAGAAGAGGAAAAACGAGCTAATTCGAATCTTTTTGAAAAAATAAAAAAATAATTTATGGAACATAATTTTTTCCTGATTAAGATTAATTTTAGAATTTTGATGACATGTTTTAAATTTTTTAATTTTAATCATAATACATTTGAAGAAATATTTCACAAATATTCGTCATCAAAAAAACAGAAGCTAAAATGAAGAATAAAATTTACATTTATTTATTATTCTTTACAATAAAAAAAAATACATTTACTTGAACATTGATTTAAATTGTCAGGAAAGAAGAGGATAGAATTTAAAAGGTAAAAAGGTATATGTGTTTAAAAATCCTAAAATCATTTTTAAGGTTGTATTTTTTCTCTAAAATTGTCTTTCTGAAAGTTATAAGAAGCAAAGTAAAAAAATAAATTAATTAATTTTCCTGGATTTTCAAATTCTATTTGAGTTTTGTCTCTCTTAGAATTAAAAATGTCGAGCAAAGCGAGACCAGCTTGCTAGTAAATAAATACAATTTAAAAAAAATAGAGGCAGCTCACTGGTAAGTGCTACTATTTGAGCTATTTTTAGAACAGGCTCATCTGGTCCTTACGGGCGACCTGGTGCCCACGGGCACTGTGTTGGTGACCCCTGCCTTATTGTCTTTAAAACAGATATTTCCTACTTCCTTTTCTCATTTATGGATTATTCCGAGTTCACATGCCGACAATAAATTTAGCCTTGGCCCATCAGACCAATGAAATTGTTCACATTAAATCAAACCTACTCACACAATCATCCAGTCAGCCATTTTGCGCGTTATGGACTCACCCTCGTCATGGAAAAATATGTTAAACTTACAGTAATATACTGTAAATCTATAGTGTAAGATCTACTTTCTCATTTTTACAGTGTACAATTTGACTGGTAGCTTGCTTTGAAATCATAAGTCCAGCAGATATTTAAGTATTTATTATTATTTTGACAAAAAAAAAAATGTTTGGAAAGTATAATTTTGGATAATATTAAAGTTTAAAAGGTATCCATCCATCCATTTGCTACTGCTTATTCCCTTCGGAGTCGCAGGGGGCGCTGGAGCCTATCTCAGCTACCCTCGGGCGGAAGGCGGGGTACACCCTGGACAAGTCGCCACCCCATCACAGGGCCAACACAGATAGACAAACAACATTCACACTCACATTCACACACTAGGGCCAATTTAGTGTTGCCAATCAACCTATCCCCAGGTGCATGTCTTTGGAGGTGGGAGGAAGCCGGAGTACCCGGAGGGAACCCACGCAGTCATGCAAACTCCACACAGAAAGATCCCGAGCCCGGGATTGAACCCAGGACTACCGTATTTTCCGCACTATTAGCCGCACCTAAAAACCACAAATTTACTCAAAAGCTGACAGTGCGGCTTATAACCCGGTGCGCTTTATATATGGATTAATATTAAGATTCATTTTCATAAAGTTTAGGTCTCGCAACTACGGTAAACAGCCGCCATCTTTTTTCCCCGTAGAAGAGGAAGTGCTTCTTCTTCTACGCAAGCAACCGCCAAGGTAAGCACCCGCCCCCATAGAACAGGAAGCGCTTCTTCTTCTACTGTAAGCAACCACCCGCCCGCGTAGAAGAAGAAAAAGCGCGTTTCATTTCCTTTGTGTGTTTACATCTGTAAAGACCACAAAATGGCTCCTACTAAGCGACAGGTTTCCGGTTCATGAAAAGACGCAATCTCTCCATCCGCACACGGACTACTATTTCACAGCAACTGCCTAAAGACTTTCAAGAAAAGCTGGCTACTTTCCGTGCATATTGTAAAAACAAGATAGCTGAAAAAAAGATCCGGCCAGAGAACATTATCAACATGGACGAGGTTCCACTGACTTTTGATATTCCTGTGAACCGCACTGTGGATACAACGGGAGCACGTACGGTGAATATTCGCACCACAGGGAATGAGAAGTCATCCTTCACTGTGGTTCTAGCTTGCCATGCTAATGGCCAGAAACTTCCACCCATGGTGATATTCAAAAGGAAGACCTTGCCAAAAGAGACCTTTCCAGCCGGCGTCATCATAAAAGCTAACTCGAAGGGATGGATGGATGAAGAAAAGATGAGCGAGTGGTTAAGGTAAGTTTACGCGAAGAGGCCGGGTGGCTTTTTTCACGCAGCTCCGTCCATGTTGATATACGACTCCATGCGCGCCCACATCACGCTGGTTTTTAATATATTATTAAAGTTTGACTGACCTATCTGACTGTTTTTTTGACATTCCTTTAGCGCAGTTAGATGCGGCTTACAACACGGGGCGGCTTATAGGTGGACAAAGTTTTGAAATATGCCGTTCATTGAAGGCGCGGCTTATAACCCAGGGCGCCTTATGGTGCGGAAAATACGGTATTCACAGCCTTTGCTCAATACTTTGTTGATGCACCTCAAGTCTTTTTGAATATGATGCCACAAGTCTGTCCTCTTTGCAGCACCTCTCAAGCTCCATCAGGTTGGATGGGTAGTGATGGTTTCCATCCAGGGTGCAAAAAAAAAAAAAAATGTCATTATGGGGTATTGTGTGTAAAAATTTGAAGACGTAATGGATTTTGTTTTTGAGAAAGTGTGGAGTATAACGCTGCACTGTTTCAGAGGTCGGATGTTTTTTGCCATGATAAAAAGTCAGTAACCTGACTGTTTATGTCTCCGTATACCTGGAGGTGTGTGTGTGTGTGTGTGTGTGTGTGTGTGTGTGTGTGTGTGTGTGTGTGTGTGTGTGTGTGTGTGTGTGTGTGTGTGTGTGTGTGTGTGTGCGTGTGGCAGCTGCTCATCAGCCCGGCCGAGAGAGAATTACACGCCTCCCATGGGGGACACTAGAGGCCAACAAGGGGCAGGTGACTCACAGTCGCTCCCAGATCTCCTTACAAACACACACACACACCTCTGAAAAATGCCTACCTATTTAGGCCCACCCTTTCTAGATATATAAAGATTTGTATTTACAACATTAATAATATATACATACTATGCAAACATAAAAAACTTAATAAGCTTTTATTTATTTTTTTTGTAATTGGTTTTTAATCTTCATTATCTACTTCTACAGTATGTCTCCATATACATGTTTTTTTTATTTTTCTAATTAATTTTGGCTAAAGGGGGCGCATTTCAATTCCTTACACACACGTGTTATTACATATGTTGGCCAGAGGGGGAGCACTTCAAATTTTTACACACACTTGTTATTTCATATGTTGACCAGAGGGGGAGCACTTTTAAAAGCGACACACAGTTAATTTGAAAAATCCCTCCTTTTTGGGACCACCTTCATTTAATAGATTTAATGACATTAATAATATATACATACTATGCAAATATAAAAAATAAGCTTTTAGTTGTTTTTTTGTTTTGTTTTATTTTGTTTGTAATTGTTTTTTAATCGTCATTATTTACTTCAAGTTATTACAGTATGTCTATATATATATATATATATATATATATATATATATATATATATATATATATATATATATATATATATATATATATATTTTTTCTAATTAATTTTGGCCATGGGGGCGCATTTCAATTCCTTACACACACTTGTTATTTCATATGTTGACCAGAGGGGGAGCACTTTTAAAAGCGACACACAGCCAATTTGAAAAATCCCTCCTTTTTGGGACCACCCTCATTTTGATAGATTTAATGACATTAATAATATATACATACTATGCAAATATAAAAAAATAAGCTTTTAGTTGTTTGTTTTGTTTTGTTTGTAATTGGTTTTTAATCGTCATTATTTACTTCAAGTTATTACAGTATGTCTATATATACATATATTTTTTAATTTTTCTAATTAATTTTGGCCATGGGGGCGCATTTCAATTCCTTACACACACTTGTTGTTTCATATGTTGACCAGAGGGGGAGCACTTTTAAAAGCGACACACAGTCAATTAGAAAAATCCCTCCTTTTTGGGACCACCCTCATTTTGATAGATTTAATGACATTAATAATATATACATACTATGCAAATATAAAAAATGTTAGCTTTTAGTTGTTTTTTTGTTTTGTTTTGTTTGTAATTGTTTTTTAATCGTCATTATTTACTTCAAGCAAGTTATTACAGTGTGTCTCTATATACTTTTTTTTTTTTTTTTCTAATTAATTTTGGCCATGGGGGCGCATTTCAATTCCTTACACACACTTGTTATTTCATATGTTGACCAGAGGGGGAGCACTTTTAAAAGCGACACACAGTCAATTTGAAAAATCCCTCCTTTTTGGGACCACCTTCATTTTGATAGATTTAATGACATTAATAATATATACATACTATGCAAATATAAAAAATGTTAGCTTTTATTTGTTTGTTTTTTGTTTGTTTTGTTTTGTTTGTAATTGGTTTTTAATCGTCATTATTAACTTCAAGTTATTACAGTATGTCTCTATATACAATTTTTTTTTTTTTTTCTAATTAATTTTGGCCATGGGGGCGCATTTCAATTCCTTACACACACTTGTTGTTTCATATGTTGACCAGAGGGGGAGCACTTTTAAAAGCGACACACAGTCAATTAGAACAATCCCTCCTTTTTGGGACCACCCTCATTTTGATAGATTTAATGACATTAATAATATATACATACTATGCAAATATAAAAAATGTTAGCTTTTATTTATTTATTTTTGTTGTTGTTTTGTTTGTAATTGGTTTTTAATCGCCATTATTTACTTCAAGTTATTACAGTATGTCTCTATATACTTTTTTTTTTTTTTTTTCTAATTAATTTTGGCCATGGGGGCGCATTTCAATTCCTTACACACACTTGTTATTTCATATGTTGACCAGAGGGGGAGCACTTTTAAAAGCGACACACAGTCAATTTGAAAAATCCCTCCTTTTTGGGACCACCCTCATTTTGATAGATTTAATGACATTAATAATATATACATACTATGCAAATATAAAAAATGTTAGCTTTTATTTATTTCTTTTTTTGTTTTGTTTTGTTTGTAATTGGTTTTTAATCGCCATAATTTACTTCAAGTTATTACAGTATGTCTCTATATACATATATATATATATTTTCTAATTAATTTTGGCCATGGGGCGCATTTCAATTCCTTACACACACTTGTTATTTCATATGTTGACCAGAGGGGGAGTACTTTTAAAAGCGACACACAGCCAATTTGAAAAATCCCTCCTTTTTGGGACCACCCTCATTTTGATAGATTTAATGACATGAATAATATATACATACTATGCAAATATAAAAAATGTAAGCTTTTAGTTTTTTTTTTTTGTTTGTTTTGTTTTGTTTGTAATTGGTTTTTAATTGTCATTATTTACTTCAAGTTATTACAGTATGTCTATATATACATATATTTTTTATTTTTCTAATTAATTTTGGCCATGGGGGCGCATTTCAATTCCTTGCACACACTTGTTATTTCATATGTTGACCAGAGGGGGAGCACTTTTAAAAGCGACACACAGCCAATTTGAAAAATCCCTCCTTTTTGGGACCACCCTCATTTTGATAGATTTAATGACATGAATAATATATACATACTATGCAAATATAAAAAAATTTAAGCTTTTAGTTGTTTTTTTGTTTTGTTTGTAATTGTTTTTTAATCGTCATTATTTACTTCAAGCAAGTTATTACAGTGTGTCTCTATATACATATTTTTTTAATTTTTCTAATTAATTTTGGCCATGGGGGCGCATTTCAATTCCTTACACACACTTGTTATTTCATATGTTGACCAGAGGGGGAGCACTTTTAAAACAGACACACAGCCAATTTGAAAAATCCCTCCTTTTTGGGACCACCCTCATTTTGATAGATTTAATGACATGAATAATATATACATACTATGCAAATATAAAAAATGTAAGCTTTTAGTTTGTTTTGTTTGTTTGTTTTGTTTTGTTTGTAATTGGTTTTTAATTGTCATTATTTACTTCAAGTTATTACAGTATGTCTATATATACATATATTTTTTATTTTTCTAATTAATTTTGGCCATTGGGGCGCATTTCAATTCCTTACACACACTTGTTATTTCATATGTTGACCAGAGGGGGAGCACTTTTAAAAGCGACACACAGCCAATTTGAAAAATCCCTTCTTTTTGGGACCACCCTCATTTTGATAGATGTAATGACATGAATAATATATACATACTATGCAAATGTAAAAAAATGTAAGCTTTTAGTTGTTTTTTTGTTTTGTTTGTAATTGTTTTTTAATCGTCATTATTTACTTCAAGCAAGTTATTACAGTGTGTCTCTATATACATATTTTTTTAATTTTTCTAATTAATTTTGGCCATGGGGGCGCATTTCAAGTCCTTACACACACTTGTTATTTCATATGTTGACCAGAGGGGGAGCACTTTTAAAAGCGACACACAGCCAATTTGAAAAATCCCTCCTTTTTGGGACCACCCTCATTTTGATAGATTCAATGACATTAATAACATATACATACTATGCAAATATAAAAAATGTTAGCTTTTATTTGTTTTTGTTTGTTTGTTTTGTTTTGTTTGTAATTGGTTTTTAATCGCCATTATTTACTTCAAGTTATTACAGTATGTCTATATATACATATATTTTTTATTTTTCTAATTAATTTTGGCCATGGGGGCGCATTTCAATTCCTTACACACACACTTGTTATTTCATATGTTGACCAGAGGGGGAGTACTTTTAAAAGCGACACACAGCCAATTTGAAAAATCCCTCCTTTTTGGGACCACCCTCATTTTGATAGATTTAATGACATGAATAATATATACATACTATGCAAATATAAAAAAATGTAAGCTTTTAGTTGTTTTTTTGTTTTGTTTGTAATTGTTTTTTAATTGTCATTATTTACTTCAAGCAAGTTATTACAGTGTGTCTCTATATACATATTTTTTAAGTTTTTCTAATTAATTTTGGCCATGGGGGCGCATTTCAATTCCTTACACACACTTGTTATTTCATATGTTGACCAGAGGAGGAGCACTTTTAAAAGCGACACACAGCCAATTTGAAAAATCCCTCCTTTTTGGGACCACCCTCATTTTGATAGATTTAATGACATTAATAATATATACATACTATGCAAATATAAAAAATGTAAGTTTTTAGTTGTTTTTTTTGTTTTGTTTGTAATTGGTTTTTAATCGCCATTATTAACTTCAAGTTATTACAGTATGTCTATATATACATATATATTTTATTTTTCTAATTAATTTTGGCCATGAGGGCGCATTTCAATTCCTTACACACACTTGTTATTTCATATGTTGACCAGAGGGGGAGCACTTTTAAAAGTGACACACAGTCTATTTGAAAAATCCCTCCTTTTTGGGACCACCCTCATTTTGATAGATTTAATGACATTAATAATATATACATACTATGCAAATATAAAAAATGTAAGCTTTTAGTTGTTTTTTTTTTGTTTGTTTTATTTTGTTTGTAATTGGTTTTTAATCGTCATTATTTACTTCAAGTTATTACAGCATACAGTTTACTTTTGCATGCACATTAAATCAACAAAAAAATCCTGACTTTGGAGCAATGTTCACGGACTCTAGTATTTGGCTCTCTGTTGGATGCAATGGTTTTCCGCATTGGGATCATGATTTTTGGTCCTGACTTGATCACCGGTCCTCATATGGACGCTACTTTTCCTTGTGGATTTCTCAGGAACGGAAGAAATACAAGAACACGCACACACACACATTCTTGTATTTGTTACCTTCTTGAGACCTCTGGAAAATGCCTGCCTAGCTGTTCACCTGGCGGCTTTTTACGGGGATGAATAGGGAAGTCCCTCTTTAGCTGCCGTCTTGTTTTATCATATATTGCACCTGTCAATGTTTACTTTTGTATGCACATTAAATCACCCAAAAAATCCTGACTTTGAGGCAATGTTCACGGACTCTAGTATTTGGCTCTCTGTTGGATGCAATGGTTTTCCGTATTGGGACCATGATTTTGGTCCTGACTTGATCACCGGTCCTCATATGGACGCTACTTTTCCTTGTGGATGTCTCAGGAAGGGAAGAAATACAAGAACACACACACACACACACATTCTTGTATTTTTTACCTTCTAGAAACCTCTGAAAAATGCCTACCTAGCTGTTCACCTGGCGTCTTTTTTCGGGGATGAATAGGGAAGTCCCTCTTTAGCTGCCGTCTTGTTTTATCATATACTGCACCTGTCAATATTTACTTTTGTATGCACATTAAATCAACAAAAAAATCCTGACTTTGGAGCAATGTTCACGGACTCTAGTATTTGGCTCTCTGTTGGATGCAATGGTTTTCCGTATTGGGACCGTGATTTTGGTCCTGACTTGTTCACCGGTCCTCATATGGACGCTACTTTTCCTTGTGGATGTCTCAGGAAGGGAAGAAATACAAGAACACACACACACACACACACACACACACACACACACACACACACACACACATTCTTGTATTTTTTACCTTCTAGAAACCTCTGAAAAATGCCTGCCTAGCTGTTCACCTGGCGGGTTTTTTCGGGGATGAATAGGGAAGTCCCTCTTTAGCTGCCGTCTTGTTTTATCATATATTGCACCTGTCAATGTTTACTTTTGTATGCACATTAAATCAACAAAAAAATCCTGACTTTGGAGCAATGTTCACGGACTCTAGTATTTGGCTCTCTGTTGGATGCAATGGTTTTCCGTATTGGGACCGTGATTTCGGTCTTGACTTGATCACCGGTCCTCATATGGACGCTACTTTTCCTTGTGGATGTCTCAGGAAGGGAAGAAATACAAGAACACACACACACACACACATTCTTGTATTTTTTACCTTCTAGAAACCTCTGAAAAATGGCTACCTAGCTGTTCACCTGGCGGTTTTTTTGGGGGATGAATAGGGAAGTCCCTCTTTAGCTGCCGTCTTGTTTTATCATATATTGCACCTGTCAATGTTTACCTTTGTATGCACATTAAATCAACAAAAAGATCCTGACTTTGGAGCAATGTTCACGGACTCTAGTATTTGGCTCTCTGCTGGATGCAATGGTTTTCCGTATTGGGACCGTGATTTTGGTCCTGACTTGATCACCGGTCCTCATATGGACGCTACTTTTCCTTGTGGGTGTCTCAGGAAGGGAAGAAATACAAGAACACACACACACACACATTCTTGTATTTTTTACCTTCTAGAAACCTCTGAAAAATGCCTACCTAGCTGTTCACCTGGCGGGTTTTTTCGGGGATGAATAGGGAAGTCCCTCTTTAGCTGCCGTCTTGTTTTATCATATATTGCACCTGTCAATGTTTACTTTTGTGTGCACATTAAATCAACAGAAAAATCCTGACTTTGGAGCAATGTTCACGGACTCTAGTATTTGGCTCTCTGTTGGATGCAATGGTTTTCTGTATTGGGACGATGATTTCGGTCCTGACTTGATCACCGGTCCTCATATGGACGCTACTTTTCCTTGTGGATGTCTCAGGAAGGGAAGAAATACAAACACACACACACATTCTTGTATTTGTTACCTTTTAGAAACCTCTGAAAAATGGCTACCTAGCTGTTCACCTGGTGGGTTTTTTCGGGGATGAATAGGGAAGTCCCTCTTTAGCTGCCGTCTTGTTTGATCATATATTGCACCTGTCAATGTTTACTTTTGTATGCACATTAAATCAACAAAAAAATCCTGACTTTGGAGCAATGTTCACGGACTCTAGTATTTGGCTCTCTATTAGATGCAATGGTTTTCCGTATTGGGACCGTGATTTCGGTCCTGACTTGTTCACCGGTCCTCATATGGAGGCTACTTTTCCTTGTGGATGTCTCAGGAAGGGAAGAAATACAAGAACACACACACACACACACACATATTATTGTATTTGTTACCTTCTTGAGACCTCCGAAAAATGCCTACCTAGCTGTTCACCTGGCGGCTTTTTTCGGGGATGAATAGGGAAGTCCCTCTTTAGCTGCCGTCTTGTTTTATCATATATTGCTGCCTTTGTACCTGTCAATGTTTACTTTTGCATGCACATTAAATCAACAAAAAAATCCTGACTTTGGAGCAATGTTCACGGACTCTAGTATTTGGCTCTCTGTTGGATGCAATGATTTTCCGCATTGGGACCATGATTTTTGGTCCTGACTTGATCACCGGTCCTCATATGGACGCTACTTTTTCTTGTGGATTTCTCAGGAAGGGAAGAAATACAAGAAGGACACACACACACACACACACATTCTTGTATTTGTTACCTTCTTGAGACCTCTGAAAAATGCCTACCTAGCTGTTCACCTGGCGGGTTTTTTCGGGTATGAATAGGGAAGTCCCTCTTTAGCTGCCGTCTTGTTTTATCATATATTACACCTGTCAATGTTTACTTTTGTATGCACATTAAATCAACAAAAAAATCCTGACTTTGGAGCAATGTTCACGGACTCTAGTATTTGGCTCTCTGTTGGATGCAATGGTTTTCCGTATTGGGACCGTGATTTCGGTCTTGACTTAATCACCGGTCCTCATATGGACGCTACTTCTCCTTGTGGATGTCTCAGGAAGGGAAGAAATACAAGAACACACACACACACACACATTCTTGTATTTTTTACCTTCTCGAAACCTCTGAAAAATGGCTACGTAGCTGTTCACCTGGTGGGTTTTTTCGGGGATGAATAGGGAAGTCCCTCTTTAGCTGCCGTCTTGTTTTATCATATATTGCACCTGTCAATGTTTACTTTTGTATGCACATTAAATCAACAAAAAAATCCTGACTTTGGAGCAATGTTCACGGACTCTAGTATTTGGCTCTCTGTTAGATGCAATGGTTTTCCGTATTGGGACCGTGATTTCGGTCCTGACTTGTTCACCGGTCCTCATATGGACGCTACTTTTCCTTGTGGATGTCTCAGGAAGGGAAGAAATACAAGAACACACACACACACACACACACACACATATTCTTGTATTTGTTACCTTCTTGAGACCTCTGAAAAATGCCTACCTAGCTGTTCACCTGACAGCTTTTTTTGGGGATGAATAGGGAAGTCCCTCTTTAGCTGCCGTCTTGTTTTATCATATATTGCACCTGTCAATGTTTACCTTTGTATGCACATTAAATCAACAAAAAGATCCTGACTTTGGAGCAATGTTCACGGACTCTAGTATTTGGCTCTCTGTTGGATGCAATGGTTTTCCGTATTGGGACCGTGATTTCGGTCTTGACTTGATCACCGGTCCTCATATGGACGCTACTTTTCCTTGTGGATGTCTCAGGAAGGGAAGAAATACACACACACACACACACATTCTTGTATTTGTTACCTTTTAGAAACCTCTGAAAAATGGCTACCTAGCTGTCCACCTGGCGGGTTATTTCTGGGATGAATAGGGAAGTCCCTCTTTAGCTGCCGTCTTGTTTTATCATATATTGCACCTGTCAATGTTTACTTTTGTATGCACATTAAATCAACAAAAAAATCCTGACTTTGGAGCAATGTTCACGGACTCTAGTATTTGGCTCTCTGTTGGATGCAATGGTTTTCCGTATTGGGACCGTGATTTCGGTCCTGACTTGTTCACCGGTCCTCATATGGACGCTACTTTTCCTTGTGGATGTCTCAGGAAGGGAAGAAATACAAGAACACACACACACACACACATTCTTGTATTTGTTACCTTCTTGAGACCTCTGAAAAATGCCTACCTAGTTGTTCACCTGGAGGGTTTTTTCTGTGATGAATAGGGAAGTCCCTCTTTAGCTGCCGTCTTGTTTTATCATATATTGCTGCCTTTGTACCTGTCAATGTTTACTTTTGCATGCACATTAAATCAACAAAAAAATCCTGACTTTGGAGCAATGTTCACGGACTCTAGTATTTGGCTCTCTGTTGGATGCAATGGTTTTCCGTATTGGGACCGTGATTTTGGTCTTGACTTGATCACCGGTCCTCATATGGACGCTACTTTTCCTTGTGGATTTCTCAGGAACGGAAGAAATACAAGAACACGCACACACACACATTCTTGTATTTGTTACCTTCTTGAGACCTCCGAAAAATGCCTGCCTAGCTGTTCACCTGGCGGCTTTTTTCGGGGATGAATAGGGAAGTCCCTCTTTAGCTGCCGTCTTGTTTTATCATATATTGCACCTGTCAATGTTTACTTTTGTATGCACGTTAAATCAACAAAAAAATCCTGACTTTGGAGCAATGTTCACGGACTCTAGTATTTGGCTCTCTGTTGGATGCAATGGTTTTCCGCATTGGGACCATGATTTTTGGTCCTGACTTGATCACCGGTCCTCATATGGACGCTACTTTTCCTTGTGGATTTCTCAGGAAGGGAAGAAATACAAGAACACACACACACACACACACACACACACACACACACACACACACACACACACACACACACACACACACACACACACACACACATTCTTATATTTGTTACCTTTTAGAAAGCTCTGAAAAATGGTTACCTAGCTGTTCACCTGGCGGGTTATTTCGGGGATGAATAGGGAAGTCCCTCTTTAGCTGCCGTCTTGTTTTATCATATATTGCACCTGTCAATGTTTACTTTTGTATGCACATTAAATCAACAAAAAAATCCTGACTTTGGAGCAATGTTCACGGACTCTAGTATTTGGCTCTCTGTTGGATGCAATGGTTTTCCGCATTGGGACCATGATTTTTGGTCCTGACTTGATCACCGGTCCTCATATGGACGCTACTTTTCCTTGTGGATTTCTCAGGAAGGGAAGAAATACAAGAACACACACACACACACACACACACACACACACACACACACACACACACACACACACACACACACACACACACACACACACACACACACACACACACACACATTCTTATATTTGTTACCTTTTAGAAAGCTCTGAAAAATGGTTACCTAGCTGTTCACCTGGCGGGTTTTTTCGGGGATGAATAGGGAAGTCCCTCTTTAGCTGCCGTCTTGTTTTATCATATATTGCACCTGTCAATGTTTACTTTTGTATGCACATTAAATCAACAAAAAAATCCTGACTTTGGAGCAATGTTCACGGACTCTAGTATTTGGCTCTCTGTTGGATGCAATGGTTTTCCGTATTGGGACCATGATTTTGGTCCTGACTTGATTACCGGTCCTCATATGGACGCTACTTTTCCTTGTGGATGTCTCAGGAAGGGAAGAAATACAAGAACACACACACACACACACACACACACACACACACACACACATTCTTGTATTTGTTACCTTTTAGAAACCTCTGAAAAATGGTTACCTAGCTGTTCACCTGGTGGGTTTTTTCGGGGATGAATAGGGAAGTCCCTCTTTAGCTGCCGTCTTGTTTTATCATATATTGCTGCCTTTGTACCTGTCAATGTTTACTTTTGCATGCACATTAAATCAACAAAAAAAATCCTGACTTTGGAGCAATGTTCACGGACTCTAGTATTTGGCTCTCTGTTGGATGCAATGGTTTTCCGTATTGGGACCGTGATTTCGGTCCTGACTTGTTCACCGGTCCTCATATGGAGGCTACTTTTCCTTGTGGATGTCTCAGGAAGGGAAGAAATACAAGAACACACACACACACACACACACATTCTTGTATTTGTTACCTTTTAAAAACCTCTGAAAAATGCCTACCTAGCTGTTCACCTGGCGGGTTTTTTCGGGGATGAATAGGGAGTATTGCTGCCTTTGTACCTGTCAATGTTTACTTTTGTATGCACATTAAATCAACAAAAAAATCCTGACTTTGGAGCAATGTTCACGGACTCTAGTATTTGGCTCTCTGTTGGATGCAACGGTCCTAATTTGTTCACCAGTCCTCATATGGACGGTACTTTTTCTCGTTGATGCCTCAGGAAGGATAGAAATACAAGAACACACACACACACACACACACACACGCATGCATGCATGTAGACAACAGAAGAGATTGATATCGGGCCTGTCTACCTCTAAAAAGAAGGGGCGGTCCATGCCACAGGTACTGACATAAAAGTGTGTAAGAAGACAGGTGTCACACCTGAGGGACGACTAAATGAAGACTGGATCATCACTATTTGTTGTGATCCTGAACTTCATTTAAGGATGGATGAAGCCAGCCAACAATTAAATTGTGTGTGTGTGTGTGTGTGTGTGTGTGTGTCACTTGATTTCCCCTCTTCCGCTTTCTTGTCAAGTCAAGACTCCGGTCCCGGCGCACGTAAAGCCCCTTCACTTGTCCTCCTCCTCCTCCTCCTCCTCCCCGGCACAGGCCCCCGGACACAAGCCTCTTTCTGTTGGGCCATCGCCATGACAACTGAGCCACTAGCTTTGAGGAGGCGACATAAAAACCTGCTCTTTTTTTCGGGGACACAGGAACACCTGCCGCCTCCGGAGATGGGGAGGGCCGGGCTGGACCGCACAACTGCATGCGAGGAGACACACACACACACACACACACACACACACACACACACGTTACATTGGATTCAACATAACATCCAGCATTGCTGGCATCTGTCACTTAATTGCATAATTAAAAGGGAGCGGAATATGAAATTAACAAATGATCAAAACAGATCTGGTTTATCAAGTTCCCGGATCGGGCTCCACCTTGATAATTTGTGGACAGTTGCAGGATTTCACGTGACGACAAAAACTCGCTTGATGAGAGCGTGAAACTGACAATAAAGCAGGATTTGCGAGTTGTGCGGTGGTGTCATGAAAGTATTTTTTTTTTTTTTTTTTTTTTTTTTAGCAGGGTACATCGCCACGGCAACCCATGTGGTAACCCAAACAGTCATAGGACACTTCCTTAGGTACGGCTTCACAAGCCTGAAAGATATTCCTAATACATTTTGCGCTGTACAAGATTGTTCCAATGCAAACAATTAGAAATAACCCTCAAACTACACTCAAAAATAAAAGGACTTGGAGAAATCTACTGTAAGAGGTAATTCCTGAAGGAATTGCATGTGCTGAAGTTGAAGTGAAATGCTGACAGAATGTAGTATGAATGTAAGAATACTTGGAATGATGAAGAGTTTGAATTTCCAGGGGAAACTAAATTTGGTTTGGGAAAGTGTTAGATGGATGAGTGGAATGTGTTGAAGCTGTAATGGTTTGAATCGGTTGAAAAATGTGAGAATTGTGGAAGTTTAAAAAAAACGGACAATTCATTATGAATGGGGAAAATGTCCCTAAAATCTGGGAATTCTTGGAAATGCGGGCATTTTTTTTTTAATATTGTTGAAAAAGAGCACACAATTTAGAACAGGCTCAATATTTTGGAGTTGGAACGGTTTGAATCGGATGAAAAATGTGGGAATTGTGGAACTTTGAAAACTGTCCCATTCATTTCAATGGGACAGTTTAGCTCGGTTGGTAGAGTGGCTGTGCCAGCAACTTGAGGGTTCCAGGTTCGATTCCCACTTCCGCCATCCTAGTTACTGCTGTTGTGTCCTTGGGCAAGACACTTTACCCACCTGCTCCCAGTGCCACCCACACTGGTTTAAATGTAACTTAGATATTGGGTTTCACTATGTAAAGCGCTTTGAGTCACTAGAGAAAAGCGCTATATAAATATAATTCACTTCACAATTCACTTCACAATTTCATGGAAATTTGGGAATTTCGGGAAAAGCGGGAATTTGTCCTCCAATTCGAGTACTTTTAAAGCCGCATCAATTTTGCAATGCCATAAAAAAATAAAAAATAAAAATAATAATAAAAAAAATTGATTAAAAATAAATAAATAATAATAATAATAATAATAATAAATATATATATATATTTACACACATACAGTACAGGCCAAAAGTTTGGACACACCTTCTCCTCATTCAATGCGTTTTCTTTATTTTCATGACTATTTACATTGTAGATTGTCACATCAAAACTATGAATGAACACATGTGGAGTTATGTACTTAACAAAAAAAGGTGAAATAACTGAAAACATGTTTTATATTCTAGTTTCTTCAAAATAGCCACCCTTTGCTCTGATTACTGCTTTGCACATTCTTGGCATTCTCTCCATGTATATGCCTATGTACATATATATATATATATAGAGAGAGAGACATATATGTATATATATATGTATATATGTACATACATATATGTATATATTCTTTGGCAGCTTAGTCACAGATGACCATGCTAATTTACGCTCTTGTGTCAGACACTTATTAGGGCCCGCATGGCCCATTGTAAAAGGAATCCCAACGGGAGTCCTTTTACAATGGGACATAAGGACCTATTGTTTTTCTAAGGTTTTATTATTATTCCGCCGCCTCTTTGAGCACTAATTTGACCCACTTAACATGCTTCAAAACTCACCATATTTGACCCACACATCAGGACCTGCGAAAATTGTCTTTTAATAAAAAAAACCGAACCCCAAAACTCAAAATTGCGCTCTAGCGCCCCCTAGAAAGAAAACTGCTTATAACTCCCAGTACGAATGTTGTAGAGACATGAAACAAAAACCTCTATGTAGGGCTCACTTAGCCCTACTTATCATGAATTAATTTTCTCGGGCAAAAATCAACAGGAAGTTGGCAATTCCCCCTTCAAGACATAAATGTACTAAAAACAGTCACTTTTGCCTCTTTGAGCTGTAATTTGACCCCCTTAACATGCTTCAAAACTCACCAAACTGAACGCACACATCAGGACTGGCAAAAATTGTGATCTAATAAAAAAACCTAACCCCAAATTTAAAAATTACGCTCTAGAGCAATTTTTGAATAAAACGGAGAAAAAACTGCTCCTCGGAAGAAAAAAATGACAAAACTGCCTGTAACTCCCACTGGGAAGGTCGGAGAGACATGAAACAAAAACCTCTATGTAGGTCTAACTTAGACCTACATTTCATAAATTGACAACCCCCAGCGAAAATCAACAGGAAGTTTGCTATTCCCCCTTCAAAACAAATTTTTTGTAAAAACCGGTCACCTTCCTTCAAAATCTATCTCCTCTGAGCGCGTTTGTCGTTTCGGCTTCAAACTAACACAGGAGAGAGATTAAACCCTTGTGTATAAAAGTATAGAACAGCGTTTAATACCTGCTCCGGTTTTGATTTTATGACCCTTCAAAGACCCGCTGCACTGATGCTGCTGCGCTGCTGTTTTTTCCAAGATGGCTGCTTAAAAGCAGGAAGCACCAACGTGCCCACACAATGCAGACAAGGTAGGTACACTAGACAAAAGTCTTGGGACAATTCGGACTAAAAGTAGACAAAAGTTTTGGGACACTTATGACTACCACTGGACAAAAGTATTGGGACACTTACACTTGACAAAAGTATTGGGACACTTAGGACTACAACTTGACAAAAGTATTGGGACACAAAGGACTACCACTGAACTAAAGTATTGGGACACTTCGGACTAAAAGTAGACAAAAGTATTGGGACACTTCGGACTAAAAGTAGACAAAAGTATTGGGACACTTAGGACTACCACTGAACTAAAGTATTGGGACACTCACACTGGACAAAAGTATTGGGACACTTAGGACTACAACTTGACAAAATTATTGGGACACTTAGGACTACCACTGAACTAAAGTATTGGGACACTTTGAACTAAAAGTAGACAAAAGTATTGGGACACTTAGGACTACCACTGGACAAAAGTTTTGGGACACTTACACTGGACAAAAGTATTGGGACACTTAGGACTACAACTTGACAAAAGTATTGGGACACTTAGGACTACCACTGGACAAAAGTATTGGGACACTTACACTGGATAAAAGTATTGGGACACTTACGCCTAAACTTGACGAAAGTATTGGGACACTTAGGACTACCTCTGGACAAAAGTATTGGGACACCTACACTGGACAAAAATATTGGGATACTTAGGACTACAACTTGACAAAAGTATTGGGACACTTGGGACTAAAACTGGACAAAAGTATTGAGACACTTGGGACTACCACTTGACAAAAGTATTGGGACACTTACACTGGACAAAAGTATTGGGACACTTAGGACTAAAACTGGACAAAAGTTTTGGGACACTTACAACCAGAAATTGACTAAAGTATTGGGACACTTAGGACGAAAACTGGACAAAAGTATTGGGACACTTACACTGGACAAAAGTATTGGGACACTTAGGACTACAACTTGACATAAGTATTGGGCCACTTGGGACTAAAACTGGACAAAAGTATTGGGACACATAGGACTACAACTTGACAAAAGTTCTGGGCCACTAGGGACTAAAACTTGACAAAAGTATTGGGACACTTGACTACAACTTGACATAAATATTGGGACACTTCGGATTAACACTGGACAAAAGTATTGGGACACATAGGACTACAACTTGACAAAAGTTCTGGGCCACTAGGGACTAAAACTTGACAAAAGTATTGGGACACTTGACTACAACTTGACATAAATATTGGGACACTTCGGATTAACACTGGACAAAAGTATTGGGACACTTAGGACTAAAACTGGACAAAAGTATTGGGACACTTCGCACTAAAAGTAGACTAAAGTATTGGGACACTTAGTACTACCCCTGGACACAAGTATTGGGACACTTACACTGGACAAAAGTATTTGGACACTTGGGACTAAAACTTGACAAAAGTATTGGGACACTTAGGACTAGCACCTGCCAAATGCGCGGGCCCGACCAATGCTGCTTGTTTCAATTTGATGTTTATTTTTTTATTTAATTTATTTTAAATGTTTTAAATTTTGTAATGGTACTTTAATTATTATTAAGTTTATTTATTTATTTTTTAATTTAAATCGTTTTGTCATCCTGTTTTAGTCAAATATTAGTAATATCTTTTCAGTTTTAATGAGTGTTGTAATTTTACAATGCACATATTTAATTATAATTTTCACATTTTAACTTGATGTTTTGTTGATACGGTACATTCATGTTTGTTGACAACGCCTAGCATGGCGTTGTCAACATATATATACTCAGTATATATATGTATGTGTATGTATATATATATATATATATATATATATATATATATATATATATATATATATATATATATTTAAAAATATATATATATATATATGATATGTCTCATTGCAGATTAGACAAACTGCCTTTTCCTTATACTGAACAAAAAAAAGTCATATGTCCAGTTATGTTTAAAAACTACACTCTGAGTCTACATGATTTCGTCGGTTTTTTTTTCCCTCGTGCACTAATTGACTGAAAGAGCGCGCACTTGCCGCGCGCTGGCCTGACACTGCGTCACGTTATCGATGGGAAAATGCATTTTTAGATTAAATATGATTTGCCTGAGCGGCTCGGAGGCCCCGAGAGTAACAAGCGGTATAAAATGGATTGATGGATGGGCTAGAAAGGACAGATTAAAAGTATTATGATTAAAAAAAAAATATATATATATATATATACATATTAGAGATGCGCGGTTTGCAGGCACAACCGCGGAGTCCGCGGATTATCCGCGGATTATCCGCGGATCGGGCGGATGAAATTTAAAAAAATTAGATTTTATCCGCGGGTCGGGTCGGGTCGGGTCGGGTCGGGTCGGGTCGGGTCGGGTCGGGTCGGGTCGGGTCGGGCGGTTGAAATAAAAAAAAATTAGATTTTAAATAGATTCAGGCGGGTGGCAGTTAAACCAATTGGGAAATATATATACATAGTTAAATGTTGTTACCCACATACGAAAAACGAGCAGGCACCTGCTGCATATGCCACAACAGAAGAAAAAAAAAAAAAGAGATGGACACTTTTACGGAGCGGAGAAGGGACGCCTCGCCGGGGTCCGGGACCGAGGCCCCTTCCCCCGAGAGGGCCCCACCGGGAGCCGTAGCTGAGGCGATCCGCGAGAAGGGCCCGACGCACGTCCAGGGTCACCACCGCGCCCACCGCACCGACACCCCGCCTCGTCCGCCTTCGCCGCGGCCGGCGTCACGCGCAGCAGGTAAGCAGCTTACCTGCCCGCCACCCCCGTGGCCGGGGGCTCGTAACAGGGGTCACTCCGCGCGCTCCGCCCGCGCAGCTTACCTGCCCGCCACCCCTGTTGCCGGGGGCGCGTAACAGGGGTCACTCCGCGCGCAGTGCGCTCACGAAAGGGGTGGGGCTCACCCTGGTTGATATAGACAGCAGGACGGTGGCCATGGAAGTTGGAACCCGCTAAGGAGTGTGTAACAACCCACCTGCCGAATCAACTAGCCCTGAAAATGGATGGCGCCGGAGCGTCGGGCCCATACCCGGCCGTCGCCGGCAGCGAGACGCGCTTGGAGGTGCGCTCAGCGCGGCTCCCGTATGATTGCGCACTGGTGTGCGTCTGGGTCGTGACAGCGTGGCACGCGAATGTCTGTGCTGCATTGGGTCAGTCTCCTTTCTTTAACAGGCAAAAGCTTTATAACCTCACTAATGCCTTGCATCGTCTATATTAGATATATAACAACGGGCGGGTGCGGTTCTGATCAAATGTTACATCGGGTGGATGGCGGATGGTTGACGACTTTCTGATGCGGTTGCGGATGAAATAATTGCCTATCCGCGCATCTCTAATACATATATAAATATATATATATTTTTTTTTTTACTTAGGACTACCCGTAGGCTGGATTTTGGACGCTGCTCTGTAAAATAAACAAACAGCTTCGATAAATCTTGGTATTACTTTCTTATCTGTGCACCAAATATGGGCATCTACATCAACAATATGATTGGCCTGGCTGCAAAGGACTGATACATTTTTAAAAAAAAGTAGATTTTTTAATTTTTTGAATCGATTAGGAATAGTTACAAATAAGATTCGAAAAAAAACACCCCGATTTATATGGTTTACCTAGCTAAGTAAATCAAAACAAAACCTGGCTCCATTTCTAAGGAAATGAA
This sequence comes from Nerophis lumbriciformis, assembly GCF_033978685.3. Taxonomy (NCBI): domain Eukaryota; kingdom Metazoa; phylum Chordata; class Actinopteri; order Syngnathiformes; family Syngnathidae; genus Nerophis; species Nerophis lumbriciformis. Next base: position 2,999,674 of record NC_084568.2, read on the forward strand.
AGCATATAAAAAAATTCAAAATGTGAAGAAGTCATCAACAAGTGTCCATCCAGACTGCTGGCTGGCGTCCTGTTCTGGGCGGAATATTCTGGAAAGGCCGGCGAAAGGACCTCTAGTGCCTGAGCTGTGTTCATTAAGAGTATTAATGATTAACTGAGAGTGCTATTGTCCCCTGCGGGTCCAGCTGTCCTTCCTCTGCCGCTGATCCACTTGGATGCCTCCCGGAACACTAAACTGCCTCCATTCATGACAGCTGTGTGTCACCTGCACATGCCTACCAACCAAGCAAACTGACACACTGATTTATTGATTATTTATCATTGTCAGACCTCGCTAGGATTTTGAATCACTGAATCCCAAGTGTGAGTTCTAAATCCCGGGCGATAACTGAAGGAACCCATCCTCCATTTTTCATAGTCAACCAAGCGTGTTGGAGTTCACACCTCCAGCTGATTCTATCGCCACTGCGGATGCCTGTGGCCAACACTTTCCAAAACAAGAATGTCTTTGTTTACGATATTGCGGTGAGATAAACCGCGGCCAGCGATCCGAGTCTCCTTATCCATACATCGCCTCTTTTTTTCTTACAGGAAGTCTGGTAACTTGATGTGTGAGAAATAGGGGTGGGAGGATCGATCCAAATTGCGATAGTATCAGTACCAAGGGTGGTATCAGTAAGTTGTCACTAGAGATTAAGGGTAGGCCTTTTAGTTATGTAGGCGACAAAGTCACATAGTACCATTGCCTTTGCATCTACACTGCAAAAAGTGAAATTTAAATAAGATTTATCTCAAATAAGGGTGATATTTGCTTATTTTTTGTCTGATAAGATAATTCTTCTTACGAAGCAGATTTTATGTTAGAGTGTTTTACTTGTTTTAAGGGTCCATCCATCCATCCATCCATCTTCTTCCGCTTATCCGAGGTCGGGTCGCGGGGGCAGCAGCTTAAGCAGGGAAGCCCAGACTTCCCTCTCCCCAGCCACTTCGTCCAGCTCCTCCCGGGGGATCCCGAGGCGTTCCCAGGCCAGCCGGGAGAGATAGTCTTCCCAGCGTGTCCTGGGTCTTCCCCGTGGCCTCCTACCGGTCGGACGTGCCCGAAACACCTTCCTAGGGAGGCGTTCGGGTGGCATCCTGACCAGATGCCCGAACCACCTCATCTGGCTCCTCTCCATGTGGAGGAGCAGCGGCTTTACTTTGAGCTCCCGCCGAATGACAGAGCTTCTCACCCTATCTCTAAGGGAGAGCCCCGCCACCCGGCGGAGGAAACTCATTTCGGCCGCTTGTACCCGTGATCTTGTCCTTTCGGTCATGACCCAAAGTTCATGACCATAGGTAAGGATGGGAACGTAGATCGACCGGTAAATCGAGAGCTTTGCCTTCCGGCTCAGCTCCTTCTTCACCACAACGGATCGATACAGCGTCCGCATTACTGAAGATGCCGCACCGATCCGCCTGTCGATCTCACGATCCACTCTTCCCCCACTCGTGAACAAGACTCCGAGGTACTTGAACTCCTCCACTTGGGGCAAGATCTCCTCCCCAACCCGGAGATGGCACTCCACCCTTTTCCGGGAGAGAACCATGGACTCGGACTTGGAGGTGCTGATTCTCATCCCAGTCGCTTCACACTCGGCTGCGAACCGATCCAGCGAGAGCTGAAGATCTTGGCCAGAGGAAGCCATCAGGACCACATCATCTGCAAATAGCAGAGACCTAATCCTGCAGCCACCAAACCAGATCCCCTCAACGCTCTGACTGCGTCTAGAAATTCTGTCTATAAAGGTTATGAACAGAATCGGTGACAAAGGGCAGCCTTGGCGGAGTCCAACCCTCACTGGAAACGTGTCCGACTTACTGCCGGCAATGCGGACCAAGCTCTGACACTGATCATACAGGGAGCGGACTGCCACAATAAGACAGTCCGTTACCCCATACTCTCTGAGCACTCCCCACAGGACTTCCCGGGGTACACGGTCGAATGCCTTCTCCAAGTCCACAAAGCACATGTAGACTGGTTGGGCAAACTCCCATGCACCCTCAAGGACCCTGCCGAGAGTATAGAGCTGGTCCACAGTTCCACGACCAGGACGAAAACCACACTGTTCCTCCTGAATCCGAGGTTCGACTATCCGGCATAGCCTCCAGTACACCTGAATAGACCTTACCGGGAAGGCTGAGGAGTGTGATCCCACGATAGTTGGAACACACCCTCCGGTTCCCCTTCTTAAAGAGAGGAACCACCACCCCGGTCTGCCAATCCACGCGGTACCTCTGTTTTAAGGGTTTTGGTCCTAAATGATCTCAGTAAAATATTACAGCTTGTTGCTGAGATGTGATGAGCTATATTGAGTAAAACATGCTTGAAACTAGAATATCAAGTGTTGCAAAGCTGTGTCATCAACACTCACAAGTATAAAACTACTTTCTTAAAGTAATATTTTCTTACTTCAAGCATGAAAAAAAAAATCATAATTTTGACGCGAATGTGTCTCATAATTAAAACAGATGACAGCCAAAAGGACTTTGCTGTTTTATTTTCAATGAAACAATAGAAAATAGGTACTCATATAGTAGTACAGTTGGCACAGTACAGTAAACTGACAGTTAATATTTAAACATTTAACATTTCTAACTATTTTGAACAGAAATAGTTCATGCACATTCAGATAAATTCTTCAAAATTACAATAAAAAAATGTTTTGGCCGGGGGCCGGGCTGTATATATGTGCACTAATTGACTGAAAGAGCACACACTTGGCGCGATGATGTCATGTTATCCATGGAAAAATGCATTTTTAGATAATATGATTTGCCTGAGCGGCTAGGAGATCCCGAGAGTAACAAAATGTTGCCTTGCCATTAAGAACAATAAATTAGTTATTAGTATAAGCTTGCTGGTTTCAAGAAATGTAATGCCGAGCGCGTCACACCGCGGTGAGGGAAGTCTTGTCTTGGGTTTTTCTGTCTTGTGATTTACATGTTTTATTTTGAAAAGCAACTCCTCTTGTTTCAGATCACGGGTCCTTCCTCTTGTGTCACCAGTCTGACGTCATTCCTGACCCTTGATTGTTTCCACCTGTTTCCCATTACCCTCATGTTCCATATAAGCCCATGCCTCCCCTTGTTCTGTGCCAGATTGTCTCGAGCTTTCGTGCCTGTCTTGCGTTCCATGTTCATGTTCATGTCCATGCCTTGCCCCACGTCTACGTCCTTGCTTCCAGAATATCCCACGCTGTAATTTTGAATGAACTTTTTCTCCTCCCTCAGAAGGACTTTTGTTATTCAACCTTTTTTCTACCGCAGTGGTGAGTTATAATTTTTCCCTAATGATTTTTCCTGAAAGTTTTTGAGTGATTTTTTTGTTTACATTTATTAGAGTAGTAAGTTTTATAGTCTTTATTTTCTTCCTCCTGTTGGAGCGATTTTTGTTAAAGTTTTTTGATAACAGATACGGTTCTAATTATAATTGTCCTTATTTTTGTATTTCCTCCTTTTGGAGTGATTTTCGGTTTTTCCCTTTTGGAACATTTTGTCGATATCTATTTTTGTAATTTCATAGCATTTGAATTTACTCGGCTCTGGAGGCTTAAAGAGTTTTTCAAAATAAAAGCTTTATTTGGAATCACATCTCTGCATCTGAGTCCCTTCCTTCGTCCAAGCCTGACAGAGCGCATATCATTATGTCAAGATAATGGCACTAGCATTTACTTCATTTAAGAATATTTTTCCACATATTGAGCAAAAAGGTCAATTTTTTTTTTTTTACCAAGAAAAGTGCACTTGTTATTAGTGAGAATATACTTATTTTAAGGTATTTTTGGGTTCATTGAGGTTAGCTAATTTGAATTGTTTTGGAAAGTCTTGACAAGCCGAATTTTCTTGTTCTATTGGCAGATAATTTTGCTTAGTTCAAATAAAATACCCCTAATTATTTATTTATTTTTTCTTGTTTTTGAACACTGACTTTTTGCAGTGCACCAAGGATTTGTAAAAGGAATATACTGTAAGCATGCAGCATTTAACAGACAGACCAATGCAATGCTGTCTATCTCTTCAAAGCATACAACTAGAGGGTTTCCCCTGATTGACCGTGGCACACCGCCACACCTTAAAAATGAAGTTGTTTTTTTTTACATGAAAACAAATGTAAGTATTATATGAATGGGTATAGTCTATTACTTATTTCTATGGCTGTTCCCATTCATCCAGGTCATTGTTTTCTTAGGGCATTCAATAGATCACTGTCAAAACTTGGTCCGGGGTGTGTGCTTTTCCAGGATGCAACGGAAAGTTGGCTCGGGCGAAACGGGAATGAAGGTACATGATTTATTAATACTATCAAAAAAAAGGAATAAGCGAAAAGCGCGCACAAGGGCGGAAGTACAAAACTTGACTATAAACACAAAACTTGCACAAGGGCAGAAACTATGAACAATTAAACAAAACTTGCAAACTATGGCTTGAATAAAGAAAACTTACTTGGCATGGACAAAAAAGGAGCAGCGTGAACATGGACATGAAAAAATGGACAGAGCATAAATGTGGTGTGAGGTCGTCAGGACGAACAACAGAAAATGAATGAACTTAAATACTTATGGACATGATTAACAACAGGTGCGTGACTCAAAACAGGTGCGTGACATGACAGGTGAAACAAATGGGTAACTATGGTGACAAAACAAAACTGCACAAAAAGTCCAAAAATAAAACCTGATCACACAGACATGACAATCACAACTAGACTGTTTTTTTCGCCACTCCAAGTAGGCTTCATTGGTTCATCCTCATAGACTTTGATTGGTCAGATCTAGTCTTAAACTTAGATTGGTCAGATCTAGTCTAGCGACTGGTGCCAAAACCCCAAATATTTATACTCCAACACCTGGTGGGTGTTTCTGGGCAAGGATGGTTTCGCCCTAATCCTGCAGCCACCAAACCAGATACCCTCAATGCCTTGACTGCGCCTAGAAATTCTGTCCATAAAAGTTATGAACAGAATCGGTGACAAAGTGCAGCCTTGGCGGAGTCCAACCCTCACTGGAAACGGGTTTGACTTACTGCCGGCAATGCGGACCAAGCTCTAACACTGATTGTACAGGGAGCGGACCGCCACAATAAGACAGTCCGATACCCCATACTCTCTGAGCACTCCCCACAGGACTTTCCGGGGTACACGGTCGAATGTCTTCTCCAAGTCCACAAAGCACATGTAGACTGGTTGGGCAAACTCCCATGCACCCTGAAGAACCCTGCCGAGAGTATAGAGCTGGTCCACAGTTCCACGACCAGGACGAAAACCACACTGTTCCTCCTGAATCCGAGGTTCGACTATCTGGCGTAGCCTCCTCTCGACTATCCGGCGTAGCCTCCTTTCCAGTACACCTGAATAGACACCGGGAAGGCTGAGGAGTGTGATACCACGATAGTTGGAAAACACCCTCCAGTTCCCCTTCTTAAAGAGAGGAACCACCACCCCGGTCTGCCAATCCAGAGGTACCGCCCCCGATGTCCACGCGATGTTGCAGAGTCTTGTCAACCAAGACAGCCCCACAGCAAGGAACTCCGGGCGGATCTCATCCACCCCAGGGGCCTTGCCACCGAGGAGCTTTTTAACTACCTCGGCAACCTCAGCCCCAGAAATAGGAGAGCCCACCACAGATTCCCCAGGCACTGCTTCCTCTTAGGAAAACGTGCTAATAGGATTGAGGAGATCTTCGAAGTATTCCCTCCACCGATCCACAACATCCGCAGTCGAGGTCAGCAGAACACCATCCCCACCACGGTGTTGACATTGCACTGCTTCCCCTTCCTGAGGCGGCGGTTGGTGGTCCAGAATCGCTTCGAAGCCGTCCGGAAGTGGTTTTCCATGGTTTCCCCGGATTCCTCCCATTCATAGTGAGAAAAACAACTGTTGAGATGCAAACTAGCAATCCTACTGTCAATGCTTAAATGGAATATCCCCTTTTTAGCATTGAGGTTTTGAGTGGCACAACAATCGCTCTGGATCGACCACATTATTTATGCACTATTGGCCATAAATAGTTTAAAAATATTCCAAATATCATAAAAATATTCCTTTTATTTTGAAAAACATGCATCTAAATCGAATGTAAGCATGATTGCTACAGCTGGTCACATCTGATCGACCGTAGAACAGAATTCTTTTGGTTAATAAATGCATTTTTGGTTGAAGCTGTCAGGACTTGGACTATGGCGTGGTTTGTTCTCCCGTGGTGCAAATGATTTGGACCAGACATGGCGTGAAGGTGAAGACATATTTAATTTTACTATAACAAAAAGAACAAACTAAAGGTGCGCACAAGGCGGAAGTACAAACTTGACAAATGAAACCAATACTTGCACGTGGACAAAAAACTAAGGACATGAGCAAAAGTCGCTAACTGTGACATGAATCGAAAAAACTTACTTGGACAGGGCATGAAGTACGCAGAGGTAAACAGAGTGTGACAGGGGTATGATGTCGCCAGGGAGACTTCCTGGCAACAATGAGCTTAAATAATAGTGACATGATTAAAGACAGGTGTGTGAGTCGTGAGGGCAGGTGAAAACTAATGGGTTGCTATGGTGACAAACAAGAGTGCACAATGAGTCCAAACGTGGAACAGGTGAAACTAATGGGTAACCATGGAAACAAGACAAGGGAGTGAAAAGCCAGAAACTAAAGAGTCCAATAACTAAACAAAACAAAACATGATTACACAGACATGACAGAAGCCTGTGAAAACTACCCAAATGTTGACATTACTACCGACCATAATGTCTAACTTTAGGCCATGTGTGTTATCGAACCTCCGCTTAGACATCTCTGAGTGGCAGCGGCTGCGGCTGTGCCAGCAACTTGAGGGTTGCAGGTTCGATCCCCGCTTCCGCCATCCTAGTCACTGCCGTTGTGTCCTTGGGCAAGACACTTTACCCACCTGCTCCCAGTGCCACCCACACTGCTTTAAATGTAACTTAGATATTGGCTTTCACTATGTAAAGCGCTTTGAGTCACTAGAGAAAAAGCGCTATATAAAAATACTTCACTTCATCAGTAGTAATAGATCAATATTAGTGCGATGAGATTAATATTTTATTTTGAAGTCTTCTATGTTATTTTTTTTTACAAATATCTGTGTCTTTGGTTGTGGTTGTTATATTGCTGATAAACTTAGTTATTTCACATTATTGCATGTAAAAAGATTGAATATGCAAATAATTGCATTATTTAGTTTATATTGTTACAATGTCTTATAGCAGGGTTTTAAACTTGTGGGTTCGCAGGCTTAGAATTAGTGTTCCGCAGCCCCAGAATTTGTGGTCTGCAGGCCCAGAATTTGTGGTCTGCAGGCCCAGAATTTGTGGACTGCAGGCCCAGAATTTGTGGACTGCAGGCCAAGAATTTGTGGACTGCAGACCTAGAATTTGTGGTCTGCAGGTCCAGAATTTGTGGTCTGCAGGCCCAGAATTTGTTGTCTGCAGATCCAGAATTTGTTGTCTGCAGGTCCAGAATTTGTGGTCTGCAGGCCCAGAATTTGTGGTCTGCAGGTCAAGAATTTGTGGTCTGCAGGCCCAGAATTTGTGGACTGCAGGCCTAGAATTTGTGGTCTGCAGGTCAAGAATTTGTGGTCTGCAGGCCCAGAATTTGTGGACTGCAGGCCTAGAATTTGTGGACTGCAGGCCCAGAATTTGTGGACCGCAGGCCCAGAATTTGTTGTCTGCAGGTCCAGAATTTGTTGTCTGCAGGTCCAGAATTTGTGGTCTGCAGGTCCAGAATTTGTGGTCTGCAGGCCCAGAATTTGTGGTCTGCAGGCCCAGAATTTGTGGACTGCAGGCCCAGAATTTGTGGACCGCAGGCCCAGAATTTGTGGACCGCAGGCCCAGAATTTGTCGTCTGCAGGTCCAGAATTTGTGGTCTGCAGGCCCAGAATTTGTGGTCTGCAGGTCAAGAATTTGTGGTCTGCAGGCCCAGAATTTGTGGTCTGCAGGCCCAGAATTTGTGGTCTGCAGGTCAAGAATTTGTGGTCTGCAGGCCCAGAATTTGTGGTCTGCAGATCCAGAATTTGTGGTCTGCAGGCCCAGAATTTGTGGTCTGCAGGTCAAGAATTTGTGGTCTACAGGCCCAGAATTTGTGGACTACAGGCCTAGAATTTGTGGTCTGCAGGTCCAGAATTTGTGGTCTGCAGGCCCAGAATTTGTGGTCTGCAGGTCAAGAATTTGTGGTCTGCAGGCCCAGAATTTGTGGACCGCAGGCCCAGAATTTGTGGACCGCAGGCCCAGAATTTGTTGTCTGCAGGTCCAGAATTTGTTGTCTGCAGGTCCAGAATTTGTTGTCTGCACGTCCAGAATTTGTGGTCTGCAGGCCCAGAATTTGTGGACTGCAGGCCCAGAATTTGTGGCCAACCACATAACTTTTTAGCCTAGTGTAATTGTGGCCCATGAAACCTGGGCGACTTATAGTTAAATATATTATGCCACTCCGCCTTCCGCCCGAATAGGCTCCAGCCACCCCGAGAGGGACAAGCGGTAGAAAATGGACGGAATTTTGAATCCCACTCGATAGAGCGCTAAATACAATAAAAGTGCAAAACACAAATATGACAGCACAACAACAACAACAATGGGCAACCTCAATTGTCTCTGACCATCTCCTGGGGAACTGAACAGTGTCGTATTATGAAATGTTTATATTTAATTTGACATGTATAATGACTTAAGGCCTACTGTAGCCCAGGGTTACTATATCTGCTGGTAGAAGTAGTCAACAGATTTAGTGAAGTGGTTAGAATGTGTTTCTTAAAGGGGAACTGCACTTTTTTGGGGAATTTTGCCTATTGTTCACAATCATTATGACATGACCATGGATATATGTACATATTTTTTAATGCATTCTAACTCGTAAATAAACATGAATAAAAATCTGCTTACAGCGGAGCCAATGGGAGGTCTTCTACTCCGTCCATAAAACCCAAGAGGCGAGAACGACATACAAAGACGCTTGGTTCCACCCCCCTTTTCTTCGCGAGGATTATGAGTCATTTTTCATCTAAACAGGAGTATATGAACATCCCAGGAGTCGGCATCCTAATGACAGCAGACCTTGTACAGTAAGTGGTGTTTATTATGTTTGTTGGCTCTCATAAAGTCTGCAGTGAGGAGTAATCAGTGAACCGAACCACCTCCTCTCAATGTGGAGTAAGTACTGCCACCCCTGTCAGTTTTTTGGAATTTTTCGTAAGGGTCCCCCCTTACGACATTTTAGCAAAAATTTTTTTTTCGTAAAACCTTTTTTTTCTTCTATTTTTAGGTTGTGTCGGGACTCCTGGTGACGTTTTGAGACATTTTATACAACTACAGCACCAGAAATGTGCTGCTGAAGCAAGTCCGTTTTTTTGAATTTTTCATCAATTTTGAAATTTTGTCGACATTTTAGCAAAAATTTTTTTCCGTAAAACCTTTTTTTTCTTCTATTTTTAGGTTGTGTCGGGACTCCTGGTGACGTTTTGAGACATTTTATACAACTACAGCACCAGAAATGTGCTGCTGAAGCAAGTCCGTTTTTTTGAATTTTTCATCAATTTTGAAATTTTGTCGACATTTTAGCAAAAATTTTTTTCCGTAAAACCTTTTTTTTCTTCTATTTTTAGGTTGTGTCGGGACTCCTGGTGACGTTTTGAGACATTTTATACAACTACAGCACCAGAAATGTGCTGCTCAAGCAAGTCCGTTTTTTTGAATTTTTCGTAAGGGTCCCCCTTTACAACATTTTAGCAAACATTTTTTTTTCGTAAAACCTTTTTTTTCTTCCATTTTTAGGTTGTGTCGGGACTCCTGATGACGTTTTGAGACATTTTATACAACTACAGCACCAGAAATGTGCTGCTGAAGCAAGTCCGTTTTTTTGAATTTTTCGTAAGGGTCCCCCCTTACGACATTTTAGCAAAATTTTTTTTTTCGTAAAACCTTTTTTTTCTTCCATTTTTAGGTTGTGTAGGGACTCCTGATGACGTTTTGAGACATTTTATACAACTACAGCACCAGAAATGTGCTGCTCAAGCAAGTCCGTTTTTTTGAATTTTTCGTAAAGGACCCCCCTTACGACATTTTAGCAAAAAAAATTTTTTTTGTAAAACCTATTTTTTCTTCTATTTTTAGGTTGTCGGGACTCCTGATGACGTTTTGAGACATTTTATACAACTACAGCACCAGAAATGTGCTGCTGAAGCAAGTCCGTTTTTTTGAATTTTTCGTAAAGGTCCCCCCTTACGACATTTTAGCAAAACATTTTTTTTCGTAAAACCTTTTTTTTCTTCCATTTTTAGGTTGTGTCGGGACTCCTGGTGACGTTTTGAGACATTTTATACAACTACAGCACCAGAAATGTGCTGCTGAAGCAAGTCCGTTTTTTTTAATTTTTCGTAAGGGTCCCCCCTTACGACATTTTAGCATAACATTTTTTTTTGTAAAATCTTTTTTTTCTTCCATTTTTAGGTTGTGTCGGGACTCCTGATGACGTTTTGAGACATTTTATACAACTACAGCACCAGAAATGTGCTGCTGAAGCAAGTCCGTTTTTTTGAATTTTTCGTAAGGTCCCCCCTTACGACATTTTAGCAAAACATTTTTTTTCGTAAAACTTTTTTTTTCTTCCATTTTTAGGTTGTGTCGGGACTCCTGGTGACGTTTTGAGACATTTTATACAACCACAGCACCAGAAATGTGCTGCTGAAGCAAGTACGTTTTTTTGAATTTTTCGTAAGGGTCCCCCCTTACGACATTTTAGCAAACATTTTTTTCCGTAAAACCTTTTTTTTCTTCCATTTTTAGGTTGTGTCGGGACTCCTGATGACGTTTTGAGACATTTTATACAACTACAGCACCAGTAATGTGCTGCTCAAGCAAGTCCGTTTTTTTGAATTTTTCGTAAGGGTCCCCCCTTACGACATTTTAGCAAATTTTTTTTTTTCGTAAAACCTTTTTTTTCTTCCATTTTTAGGTTGTGTATGGACTCCTGATGACGTTTTGAGACATTTTATACAACTACAGCACCAGAAATGTGCTGCTGAAGCAAGTCCGTTTTTTGGAATTTTTCGTAAGGGTCCCCCCTTACGACATTTTAGCAAACATTTTTTTTTCGAAAAACCTTTTTTTTCTTCCATTTTTAGGTTGTGTCGGGACTCCTAATGACGTTTTGAGACATTTTATACAACTACAGCACCAGAAATGTGCTGCTCAAGCAAGTCCGTTTTTTTGAATTTTTCGTAAAGGTCCCCCCTTACGACATTTTAGCAAAACATTTTTTTTCGTAAAACTTTTTTTTTCTTCCATTTTTAGGTTGTGTATGGACTCCTGATGACGTTTTGGGACATTTTATACAACTACAGCACCAGAAATGTGCTGCTGAAGCAAGTCCGTTTTTTTGAATTTTTCGTAAAGGTCCCCCCTTACGACATTTTAGCAAAACATTTTTTCCGTAAAACCTTTTTTTTCTTCTATTTTTAGGTTGTGTCGGGACTCCTGGTGACGTTTTGAGACATTTTATACAACTACAGCACCAGAAATGTGCTGCTGAAGCAAGTCCGTTTTTTGGAATTTTTCGTAAGGGTCCCCCCTTACGACATTTTAGCAAACATTTTTTTTTCGAAAAACCTTTTTTTTCTTCCATTTTTAGGTTGTGTCGGGACTCCTAATGACGTTTTGAGACATTTTATACAACTACAGCACCAGAAATGTGCTGCTCAAGCAAGTCCGTTTTTTTGAATTTTTCGTAAAGGTCCCCCCTTACGACATTTTAGCAAAACATTTTTTTTCGTAAAACTTTTTTTTTCTTCCATTTTTAGGTTGTGTATGGACTCCTGATGACGTTTTGGGACATTTTATACAACTACAGCACCAGAAATGTGCTGCTGAAGCAAGTCCGTTTTTTTGAATTTTTCGTAAAGGTCCCCCCTTACGACATTTTAGCAAAACATTTTTTCCGTAAAACCTTTTTTTTCTTCTATTTTTAGGTTGTGTCGGGACTCCTGGTGACGTTTTGAGACATTTTATACAACTACAGCACCAGAAATGTGCTGCTGAAGCAAGTCCGTTTTTTTGAATTTTTCGTAAGGGTCCCCCCTTACGACATTTTAGATAAAAAATTTTTTTTGTAAAACCTTTTTTTTCTTCTATTTTTAGGTTGTGTCGGGACTCCTGATGACGTTTTGAGACATTTTATACAACTACAGCACAAGAAATGTGCTGCTGAAGCAAGTCCGTTTTTTTGAATTTTTCGTAAAGGTCCCCCCTTACGACATTTTAGCAAAAATTTTTTTTTCGTAAAACCTTTTTTTTCTTCCATTTTTAGGTTGTGTCGGGACTCCTGGTGACGTTTTGAGACATTTTATACAACTACAGCACCAGAAATGTGCTGCTGAAGCAAGTCCGTTTTTTTGAATTTTTCGTAAGGGTCCCCCCTTACGACATTTTAGCATAACATTTTTTTTTGTAAAATCTTTTTTTTATTCCATTTTTAGGTTGTGTCGGGACTCCTGATGACGTTTTGAGACATTTTATACAACTACAGCACCAGAATTGTGCTGCTGAAGCAAGTCCGTTTTTTTGAATTTTTCGTAAGGGTCCCCCCTTACGACATTTTAGCAAATTTTTTTTTCTGTAAAACCTTTTTTTTCTTCCATTTTTAGGTTGTGTCGGGACTCCTGATGACGTTTTGAGACATTTTATACAACTACAGCACCAGTAATGTGCTGCTCAAGCAAGTCCGTTTTTTTGAATTTTTCGTAAGGGTCCCCCCCTTACGACATTTTAGCAAAAATTTTTTTTTCGTAAAACCTTTTTTTTCTTCCATTTTTAGGTTGTGTCGGGACTCCTGGTGACGTTTTGAGACATTTTATACAACTACAGCACCAGAAATGTGCTGCTGAAGCAAGTCCGTTTTTTTGAATTTTTCGTAAGGGTCCCCCCTACGACATTTTAGCAAATTTTTTTTTTTCGTAAAACCTTTTTTTTCTTCCATTTTTAGGTTGTGTATGGACTCCTGATGACGTTTTGAGACATTTTATACAACTACAGCACCAGAAATGTGCTGCTGAAGCAAGTCCGTTTTTTGGAATTTTTCGTAAGGGTCCCCCCTTACGACATTTTAGCAAAATTTTTTTTCCGTAAAACCTTTTTTTTCTTCCATTTTTAGGTTGTGTCGGGACTCCTGATGACGTTTTGAGACATTTTATACAACTACAGCACCAGAAATGTGCTGCTCAAGCAAGTCCGTTTTTTTGAATTTTTCGTAAGGGTCTCCCCTTACGACATTTTAGCAAACATTTATTTTTCGTAAAACCTTTTTTTCTTCCATTTTTAGGTTGTGTATTGACTCCTGATGACGTTTTGGGACATTTTATACAACTACAGCACCAGAAATGTGCTGCTGAAGCAAGTCCGTTTTTTTGAATTTTTCGTAAGGGTCTCCCCTTACGACATTTTAGCAAAATTTTTTTTCCGTAAAACCTGTTTTTTCTTCCATTTTTAGGTTGTGTCGGGACTCCTGGTGACGTTTTGAGACATTTTATACAACTACAGCACCAGAAATGTGCTGCTGAAGCAAGTCCGTTTTTTTGAATTTTTCGTAAGGGTCCCCCCCCTTACGACATTTTAGCAAAAATTTTTGTTTTCGTAAAACCTTTTTTTTCTTCCATTTTTAGGTTGTGTCGGGACTCCTGGTGACGTTTTGAGACATTTTATACAACTACAGCACCAGAAATGTGCTGCTGAAGCAAGTCCGTTTTTTTGAATTTTTCGTAAGGGTCCCCCCTTACGACATTTTAGCAAAACATTTTTTTTTGTAAAATCTTTTTTTTCTTCCATTTTTAGGTTGTGTCGGGACTCCTGATGACGTTTTGAGACATTTTATACAACTACAGCACCAGAAATGTGCTGCTGAAGCAAGTCCGTTTTTTTTAATTTTTCGTAAGGGTCCCCCTTTACGACATTTTAGCAAAAATTTTTTTCCGTAAAACTTTTTTTTCTTCAATTTTTAGGTTGTGTCGGGACTCCTGATGACGTTTTGAGACATTTTATACAACTACAGCACCAGAAATGTGCTGCTCAAGCAAGTCCGTTTTTTTGAATTTTTCGTAAGGGTCCCCCCTTACGACATTTTAGCAAAAATCTTTTTCCGTAAAACCTTTTTTTTCTTCCATTTTTAGGTTGTGTCGAGACTCCTGATGACGTTTTGAGACATTTTATACAACTACAGCACCAGAAATGTGCTGCTGAAGCAAGTCCGTTTTTTTGAATTTTTCGTAAAGGTCCCCCCTTACGACATTTTAGCAAAAATTTTTTTTTCGTAAAACCTTTTTTTTCTTCCATTTTTAGGTTGTGTCGGGACTCCTGGTGACGTTTTGAGACATTTTATACAACTACAGCACCAGAAATGTGCTGCTGAAGCAAGTCCGTTTTTTTGAATTTTTCGTAAGGTCCCCCCTTACGACATTTTAGCAAAACATTTTTTTTCGTAAAACTTTTTTTTTCTTCCATTTTTAGGTTGTGTCGGGACTCCCGGTGACGTTTTGAGACATTTTATACAACCACAGCACCAGAAATGTGCTGCTGAAGCAAGTCCGTTTTTTTGAATTTTTCGTAAGGGTCCCCCCTTACGACATTTTAGCAAAAATCTTTTTCCGTAAAACCTTTTTTTTCTTCCATTTTTAGGTTGTGTCGGGACTCCTGATGACGTTTTGAGACATTTTATACAACTACAGCACCAGAAATGTGCTGCTCAAGCAAGTCCGTTTTTTTGAATTTTTCGTAAAGGTCCCCCCTTACGACATTTTAGCAAAAAATTTTTTTTCGTAAAACCTTTTTTTTCTTCCATTTTTAGGTTGTGTCGGGACTCCTGGTGACGTTTTGAGACATTTTATACAACTACAGCACCAGAAATGTGCTGCTGAAGCAAGTCCGTTTTTTTGAATTTTTCGTAAGGGTCCCCCCTTACGACATTTTAGCAAATTTTTTTTTTTCGTAAAACCTTTTTTTTCTTCCATTTTTAGGTTGTGTATGGACTCCTGATGACGTTTTGAGACATTTTATACAACTACAGCACCAGAAATGTGCTGCTCAAGCAAGTCCGTTTTTTTGAATTTTTCGTAAGGGTCCCCCCTTACGACATTTTAGCAAAAATGTATTTTTCGTAAAACCTTTTTTTCTTCCATTTTTAGGTTGTGTATGGACTCCTGATGACTTTTTGGGACATTTTATACAACTACAGCACCAGAAATGTGCTGCTGAAGCAAGTCCGTTTTTTTGAATTTTTCGTAAGGGTCCCCCCTTACGACATTTTAGCAAACATTTTTTTTTTCGAAAAACCTTTTTTTTCTTCCATTTTTAGGTTGTGTCGGGACTCCTAATGACGTTTTGAGACATTTTATACAACTACAGCACCAGAAATGTGCTGCTGAAGCAAGTCCGTTTTTTTGAATTTTTCGTAAGGTCCCCCCTTACGACATTTTAGCAAAACATTTTTTTTCGTAAAACTTTTTTTTTCTTCCATTTTTAGGTTGTGTCGGAACTCCTGGTGACGGTTTGAGACATTTTATACAACCACAGCACCAGAAATGTGCTGCTGAAGCAAGTCCGTTTTTTTGAATTTTTCGTAAGGGTCTCCCCCCTTACGACATTTTAGCAAAAAATTTTTTCCGTAAAACCTTTTTTTTCTTCCATTTTTAGGTTGTGTCGGGACTCCTGATGACGCTTTGAGACATTTTATACAACTACAGCACCAGTAATGTGCTGCTCAAGCAAGTCCGTTTTTTTGAATTTTTCGTAAGGGTCCCCCCTTACGACATTTTAGCAAAAATTTTTTTTAAGTAAAACCTTTTTTTTCTTCCATTTTTAGGTTGTGTCGGGACTCCTGGTGACGTTTTGAGACATTTTATACAACTACAGCACCAGAAATGTGCTGCTGAAGCAAGTCCGTTTTTTTGAATTTTTCGTAAGGGTCCCCCCTTACGACATTTTAGCAAAATTTTTTTTTTCGTAAAACCTTTTTTTTCTTCCATTTTTAGGTTGTGTATGGACTCCTGATGACGTTTTGAGACATTTTATACAACTACAGCACCAGAAATGTGCTGCTCAAGCAAGTCCGTTTTTTTGAATTTTTCGTAAGGGTCTCCCCTTACGACATTTTAGCAAAAATTTATTTTTCGTAAAACCTTTTTTTCTTCCATTTTTAGGTTGTGTATGGACTCCTGATGACGTTTTGGGACATTTTATACAACTACAGCACCAGAAATGTGCTGCTCAAGCAAGTCCGTTTTTTTGAATTTTTCGTAAGGGTGCCCCCTTACGACATTTTAGCAAAAATGTTTTTCCGTAAAACCTTTTTTTTCTTCCATTTTTAGGTTGTGTCGGGACTCCTGATGACGTTTTGAGACATTTTATACAACTACAGCACCAGAAATGTGCTGCTCAAGCAAGTCCGTTTTTTTGAATTTTTCGTAAGGGTCTCCCCTTACGACATTTTAGCAAAAATTTATTTTTCGTAAAACCTTTTTTTCTTCCATTTTTAGGTTGTGTATGGACTCCTGATGACGTTTTGGGACATTTTATACAACTACAGCACCAGAAATGTGCTGCTCAAGCAAGTCCGTTTTTTGGAATTTTTCGTAAGGGCCCCCCTTACGACATTTTAGCAAACATTTTTTTCCGTAAAACCTTTTTTTTCTTCCATTTTTAGGTTGTGTCGGGACTCCTGATGACGTTTTGAGACATTTTATACAACTACAGCACAAGAAATGTGCTGCTGAAGCAAGTCCGTTTTTTGGAATTTTTCGTAAGGGCCCCCCTTACGACATTTTAGCAAAAATTTATTTTTCGTAAAACCTTTTTTTCTTCCATTTTTAGGTTGTGTCGGGACTCCTGGTGACGTTTTGGGACATTTTATACAACTACAGCACCAGAAATGTGCTGCTGAAGCAAGTCCGTTTTTTTGAATTTTTCGTAAGGGTCCCCCCTTACGACATTTTAGCAAAAAAATATTTTTCGTAAAACCTTTTTTTTCTTCCATTTTTAGGTTGTGTCGGGACTCCTGATGACGTTTTGAGACATTTTATACAACTACAGCACCAGAAATGTGCTGCTGAAGCAAGTCCGTTTTTTTGAATTTTTCGTAAGGTCCCCCCTTACGACATTTTAGCAAAACATTTTTTTTCGTAAAACTTTTTTTTTCTTCCATTTTTAGGTTGTGTCGGGACTCCTGGTGACGTTTTGAGACATTTTATTCAACCACAGCACCAGAAATGTGCTGCTGAAGCAAGTCCGTTTTTTTGAATTTTTCGTAAGGGTCCCCCCTTACGACATTTTAGCAAAAACATTTTTCCGTAAAACCTTTTTTTTCTTCCATTTTTAGGTTGTGTCGGGACTCCTGATGACGTTTTGAGACATTTTATACAACTACAGCATCAGTAATGTGCTGCTCAAGCAAGTCCGTTTTTTTGAATTTTTCGTAAGGGTCCCCCCTTACGACATTTTAGCAAAAAATTTTTTTTCGTAAAACCTTTTTTTTCTTCCATTTTTAGGTTGTGTCGGGACTCCTGGTGACGTTTTGAGACATTTTATACAACTACAGCACCAGAAATGTGCTGCTGAAGCAAGTCCGTTTTTTTGAATTTTTCGTAAGGGTCCCCCCTTACGATATTTTAGCAAAATTTTTTTTTTCGTAAAACCTTTTTTTTCTTCCATTTTTAGGTTGTGTATGTACTCCTGATGACGTTTTGAGACATTTTATACAACTACAGCACCAGAAATGTGCTGCTGAAGCAAGTCCGTTTTTTGGAATTTTTTGTAAGGGTCCCCCCTTACGACATTTTAGCAAAATTTTTTTCCGTAAAACCTTTTTTTTCTTCCATTTTTAGGTTGTGATGGGACTCCTGATGACGTTTTGGGACATTTTATACAACTACAGCACCAGAAATGTGCTGCTGAAGCAAGTCCGTTTTTTTGAATTTTTCGTAAGGGTCCCCCCTTACGACATTTTAGCAAAAATTTTTCTGTAAAACCTTTTTTTTCTTCCATTTTTAGGTTGTGTCGGGACTCCTAATGACGTTTTGAGACATTTTATACAACTACAGCACCAGAAATGTGTTTTTTTGAAATTTTTTACGACATTTTAGGAAACTTTTTTTTTTCGTAAAACCTTTTTTTTCTTCCATTTTTAGGTTGTGTCGGGACTCCTGGTGACGTTTTGAGACATTTTATACAACTACAGCACCAGAAATGTGCTGCTGAAGCAAGTCCGTTTTTTTGAATTTTTCGTAAAGGTCCCCCCTTACAACATTTTAGCAAAAATTTTTTTCCGTAAAACCTTTTTTTTCTTCTATTTTTCGGTTGTGTCGGGACTCCTGGTGACGTTTTGAGACATTTTATACAACTACAGCACCAGAAATGTGCTGCTGAAGCAAGTCCGTTTTTTTGAATTTTTCTTAAGGCTCCCCCCTTACGACATTTTAGCAAAACATTTTTTTTCGTAAAACCTTTTTTTTCTTCCATTTTTAGGTTGTGTCGGGACTCCTGCTGACGTTTTGAGACATTTTATACAACTACAGCACCAGAAATGTGCTGCTGAAGCAAGTCCGTTTTTTTGAATTTTTCGTAAAGGGTCCTCCCTTACGACATTTTAGCAAAACATTTTTTTTCGTAAAACCTTTTTTTTCTTCCATTTTTAGGTTGTGTCGGGACTCCTGGTGACGTTTTGAGACATTTTACACAACCACAGCACCAGAAATGTGCTGGTGAAGCAAGTCCGTTTTTTTTAATTTTTCGTAAGGGTCCCCCCTTACGACATTTTAGCAAAAAATTTTATGTCGTAAAACCTTTTTTTTCTTCCATTTTTAGGTTGTGTCGGGACTCCTGGTGACGTTTTGAGACATTTTATACAACTACAGCACCAGAAATGTGCTGCTGAAGCAAGTCCGTTTTTTTGAATTTTTCGTAAGGGTCCCCCCTTACGACATTTTAGCAAAAAATGTTTTCCGTAAAACCTTTTTTTTCTTCTATTTTTAGGTTGTCGGGACTCCTGGTGACGTTTTGAGACATTTTATACAACTACAGCACCAGTAATGTGCTGCTCAAGCAAGTCCGTTTTTTTGAATTTTTTGTAAAGGTCCCCCCTTACGACATTTTAGCAAACATTTTTTTTTCGTAAAACCTTTTTTCCTTCCATTTTTAGGTTGTGTATAGACTCCTCATGACGTTTTGGGACATCTTATACAACTACAGCACCAGAAATGTGCTGCTCAAGCAAGTCCGTTTTTTTTAATTTTTCGTAAGGGTCCCTCCCCCCCTTACGACATTTTAGCAAAAACATTTTTTTTTGTAAAACCTTTTTTTTCTTCCATTTTTAGGTTGTGTCGGGACTCCTGATGACGTTTTGAGACATTTTATACAACTACAGCACCAGAAATGTGCCTCTGAAGCAAGTCCGTTTTTTTGAATTTTTCGTAAGGCTCCCCCCTTACGACATTTTAGAAAACATTTATTTTTCGTAAAATCTTTTTTTTCTTCCATTTTTAGGTTGTGTATGGACTCCTGATGACGTTTTGGGACATTTTATACAACTACAGCACCAGAAATGTGCTGCTCAAGCAAGTCCGTTTTTTTGATTTTTTCGTAGGGGTCCCCCCTTACGACATTTTAGCAAAAAAATGTTTCCGTAAAACCTTTTTTTTCTTCCATTTTTAGGTTGTGTCGGGACTCCTGATGACGTTTTGAGACATTTTATACAACTACAGCACCAGAAATGTGCTGCTCAAGCAAGTCCTTTTTTTCTAATTTTTCGTAAGGGTCCCCCCTTACGACATTTTAGCAAACATTTTTTTTTTTCGTAAAACCTTTTTTTTTCTTCCATTTTTAGGTTGTGTCGGGACTCCTGGTGACGTTTTGAGACATTTTATACAACCACAGCACCAGAAATGTGCTGCTGAAGCAAGTCCGTTTTTTTGAATTTTTCGTAAGGGTCCCCCCTTACGACATTTTAGCAAATTTTTTTTTCCGTAAAACCTTTTTTTTCTTCCATTTTTAGGTTGTCGGGAATCCTGATGACGTTTTGAGACATTTTATACAACTACAGCACCAGTATTGTGCTGCTCAAGCAAGTCCGTTTTTTTGAATTTTTCGTAAGGGTCCCCCCTTACGACATTTTAGCAAAATTTTTTTTTTCGTAAAACCTTTTTTTTCTTCCATTTTTAGGTTGTGTCGGGACTCCTGGTGACGTTTTGAGACATTTTATACAACCACAGCACCAGAAATGTGCTGCTGAAGCAAGTCCGTTTTTTTGAATTTTTCGTAAGGGTCCCCCCTTACGACATTTTAGCAAAAATTTTTTTCCGTAAAACCTTTTTTTTCTTCCATTTTTAGGTTGTGTCGGGACTCCTAATGACGTTTTGAGACATTTTATACAACTACAGCACCAGAAATGTGCTGCTCAAGCAAGTCCGTTTTTTTGAATTTTTCGTAAGGGTCCCCACTTACGACATTTTAGCAAAAAATTTTTTTTCGTAAAACCTTTTTTTTCTTCCATTTTTAGGTTGTGTCGGGACTCCTGATGACGTTTTGAGACATTTTATACAACTACAGCACCAGAAATGTGTTTTTTTGAAATTTTTTACGACATTTTAGGAAAATTTTTTTTTTCGTAAAACCTTTTTTTTCTTCCATTTTTAGGTTGTGTCGGGACTCCTGGTGACGTTTTGAGACATTTTATACAACTACGGCACCAGAAATGTGCTGCTGAAGCAAGTCCGTTTTTTTGAATTTTTCGTAAAGGTCCCCCCTTACAACATTTTAGCAAAAAATTTTTTCCTTAAAACCTTTTTTTTCTTCTATTTTTCGGTTGTGTCGGGACTCCTGGTGACGTTTTGAGACATTTTATACAACTACAGCACCAGAAATGTGCTGCTGAAGCAAGTCCGTTTTTTTGAATTTTTTTTAAGGCTCCCCCCTTACGACATTTTAGCAAAACATTTTTTTCCGTTAAACCTTTTTTTTCTTACATTTTTAGGTTGTGTCGGGACTCCTGCTGACGTTTTGAGACATTTTATACAACTACAGCACCAGAAATGTGCTGCTGAAGCAAGTCCGTTTTTTTGAATTTTTCGTAAAGGGTCCCCCCTTACGACATTTTAGCAAAACATTTTTTTTCGTAAATTCTTTTTTTTCTTCCATTTTTAGGTTGTGTCGGGACTCCTGGTGACGTTTTGAGACATTTTATACAACCACAGCACCAGAAATGTGCTGCTGAAGCAAGTCCGTTTTTTTTAATTTTTCGTAAGGGTCCCCCCTTACGACATTTTAGCAAAACATTTTTTTTTGTAAAACATTTTTTTCTTCCATTTTTAGGTTGTGTCGGGACTCCTGGTGACGTTTTGAGACATTTTATACAACTACAGCACCAGAAATGTGCTGCTGAAGCAAGTCCGTTTTTTTGAATTTTTCGTAAGGGTCCCCCCTTACGACATTTTAGCAAAACATTTTTTTTCGTAAAACCTTTTTTTTCTTCCATTTTTAGGTTGTCGGGACTCCTGGTGACGTTTTGAGACATTTTATACAACTACAGCACCAGAAATGTGCTGCTGAAGCAAGTCCGTTTTTTTGAATTTTTCGTAAGGGTCCCCCCTAACGACATTTTAGCAAAATTTTTTTTCCGTAAAACCTTTTTTTTCTTCCATTTTTAGGTTGTGTCGGGACTCCTAATGACGTTTTGAGACATTTTATACAACTACAGCACCAGAAATGTGCTGCTCAAGCAAGTCCGTTTTTTTGAATTTTTCGTAAGGGTCCCCCCTTACGACATTTTAGCAAAAATTTTTGTTTTCGTAAAACCTTTTTTTTCTTCCATTTTTAGGTTGTGTCGGGACTCCTGGTGACGTTTTGAGACATTTTATATAACTACAGCAGCAGAAATGTGCTGCTGAAGCAAGTCCGTTTTTTTTTAATTTTTCGTAAGGTCCCCCCTTACGACATTTTAGCAAAACATTTTTTTTCGTAAAACTTTTTTTTTTTCCATTTTTAGGTTGTGTCGGGACTCCTGGTGACGTTTTGAGACATTTTATACAACCACAGCACCAGAAATGTGCTGCTGAAGCATGTCCGTTTTTTTGAATTTTTCGTAAGGGTCCCCCCTTACGACATTTTAGCAAAAATTTTTTTTTCGTAAAACCTTTTTTTTCTTCCGTTTTTAGGTTGTGTCGGGACTCCTGGTGACGTTTTGAGACATTTTATACAACTACAGCACCAGAAATGTGCTGCTGAAGCAAGTCCGTTTTTTTTTATTTTTCGTAAGGGTCCCCCCTTACGATATTTTAGCAAAATTTTTTTTTTCGTAAAACCTTTTTTTTCTTCCATTTTTAGGTTGTGTATGGACTCCTGATGACGTTTTGAGACATTTTATACAACTACAGCACCAGAAATGTGCTGCTGAAGCAAGTCCGTTTTTTGGAATTTTTCGTAAGGGTCCCCCCTTACGACATTTTAGCAAAATTTTTTTCCGTAAAACCTTTTTTTTCTTCCATTTTTAGGTTGTGTCGGGACTCCTGATGACGTTTTGGGACATTTTATACAACTACAGCACCAGAAATGTGCTGCTGAAGCAAGTCCGTTTTTTTGAATTTTTCGTAAGGGTCCCCCCTTACGACATTTTAGCAAAAAATTTTTTCCGTAAAACCTTTTTTTTCTTCCATTTTTAGGTTGTGTCGGGACTCCTAATGACGTTTTGAGACATTTTATACAACTACAGCACCAGAAATGTGCTGCTCAAGCAAGTCCGTTTTTTTGAATTTTTCGTAAGGGTCCCCCCTTACGACATTTTAGCAAACATTTTTTTTTCGTAAAACCTTTTTTTTCTCCCATTTTTAGGTTGTGTCGGGACTCCTGATGACGTTTTGAGACATTTTATACAACTACAGCACCAGAAATGTGTTTTTTTGAAATTTTTTACGACATTTTAGGAAATTTTTTTTTTTCGTAAAACCTTTTTTTTCTTCCATTTTTAGGTTGTGTCGGGACTCCTGGTGACGTTTTGAGACATTTTATACAACCACAGCACCAGAAATGTGCTGCTGAAGCAAGTCCGTTTTTTTGAATTTTTCGTAAGGGTCCCCCCTTACGACATTTTAGCAAATTTTTTTTTCCGTAAAACCTTTTTTTTCTTCCATTTTTAGGTTGTCGGGAATCCTGATGACGTTTTGAGACATTTTATACAACTACAGCACCAGTATTGTGCTGCTCAAGCAAGTCCGTTTTTTTGAATTTTTCGTAAGGGTCCCCCCTTACGACATTTTAGCAAAATTTTTTTTTTCGTAAAACCTTTTTTTTCTTCCATTTTTAGGTTGTGTCGGGACTCCTGGTGACGTTTTGAGACATTTTATACAACCACAGCACCAGAAATGTGCTGCTGAAGCAAGTCCGTTTTTTTGAATTTTTCGTAAGGGTCCCCCCTTACGACATTTTAGCAAAAATTTTTTTCCGTAAAACCTTTTTTTTCTTCCATTTTTAGGTTGTGTCGGGACTCCTAATGACGTTTTGAGACATTTTATACAACTACAGCACCAGAAATGTGCTGCTCAAGCAAGTCCGTTTTTTTGAATTTTTCGTAAGGGTCCCCACTTACGACATTTTAGCAAAAAAATTTTTTTCGTAAAACCTTTTTTTTCTTCCATTTTTAGGTTGTGTCGGGACTCCTGATGACGTTTTGAGACATTTTATACAACTACAGCACCAGAAATGTGTTTTTTTGAAATTTTTTACGACATTTTAGGAAAATTTTTTTTTTCGTAAAACCTTTTTTTTCTTCCATTTTTAGGTTGTGTCGGGACTCCTGGTGACGTTTTGAGACATTTTATACAACTACGGCACCAGAAATGTGCTGCTGAAGCAAGTCCGTTTTTTTGAATTTTTCGTAAAGGTCCCCCCTTACAACATTTTAGCAAAAAATTTTTTCCTTAAAACCTTTTTTTTCTTCTATTTTTCGGTTGTGTCGGGACTCCTGGTGACGTTTTGAGACATTTTATACAACTACAGCACCAGAAATGTGCTGCTGAAGCAAGTCCGTTTTTTTGAATTTTTCTTAAGGCTCCCCCCTTACGACATTTTAGCAAAACATTTTTTTCCGTTAAACCTTTTTTTTCTTACATTTTTAGGTTGTGTCGGGACTCCTGCTGACGTTTTGAGACATTTTATACAACTACAGCACCAGAAATGTGCTGCTGAAGCAAGTCCGTTTTTTTGAATTTTTCGTAAAGGGTCCCCCCTTACGACATTTTAGCAAAACATTTTTTTTCGTAAATTCTTTTTTTTCTTCCATTTTTAGGTTGTGTCGGGACTCCTGGTGACGTTTTGAGACATTTTATACAACCACAGCACCAGAAATGTGCTGCTGAAGCAAGTCCGTTTTTTTTAATTTTTCGTAAGGGTCCCCCCTTACGACATTTTAGCAAAACATTTTTTTTTGTAAAACATTTTTTTCTTCCATTTTTAGGTTGTGTCGGGACTCCTGGTGACGTTTTGAGACATTTTATACAACTACAGCACCAGAAATGTGCTGCTGAAGCAAGTCCGTTTTTTTGAATTTTTCGTAAGGGTCCCCCCTTACGACATTTTAGCAAAACATTTTTTTTCGTAAAACCTTTTTTTTCTTCCATTTTTAGGTTGTCGGGACTCCTGGTGACGTTTTGAGACATTTTATACAACTACAGCACCAGAAATGTGCTGCTGAAGCAAGTCCGTTTTTTTGAATTTTTCGTAAGGGTCCCCCCTAACGACATTTTAGCAAAATTTTTTTTCCGTAAAACCTTTTTTTTCTTCCATTTTTAGGTTGTGTCGGGACTCCTAATGACGTTTTGAGACATTTTATACAACCACAGCACCAGAAATGTGCTGCTGAAGCATGTCCGTTTTTTTGAATTTTTCGTAAGGGTCCCCCCTTACGACATTTTAGCAAAAATTTTTTTTTCGTAAAACCTTTTTTTTCTTCCGTTTTTAGGTTGTGTCGGGACTCCTGGTGACGTTTTGAGACATTTTATACAACTACAGCACCAGAAATGTGCTGCTGAAGCAAGTCCGTTTTTTTTTATTTTTCGTAAGGGTCCCCCCTTACGATATTTTAGCAAAATTTTTTTTTTCGTAAAACCTTTTTTTTCTTCCATTTTTAGGTTGTGTATGGACTCCTGATGACGTTTTGAGACATTTTATACAACTACAGCACCAGAAATGTGCTGCTGAAGCAAGTCCGTTTTTTTTTATTTTTCGTAAGGGTCCCCCCTTACGATATTTTAGCAAAATTTTTTTTTTCGTAAAACCTTTTTTTTCTTCCATTTTTAGGTTGTGTATGGACTCCTGATGACGTTTTGAGACATTTTATACAACTACAGCACCAGAAATGTGCTGCTGAAGCAAGTCCGTTTTTTGGAATTTTTCGTAAGGGTCCCCCCTTACGACATTTTAGCAAAATTTTTTTCCGTAAAACCTTTTTTTTCTTCCATTTTTAGGTTGTGTCGGGACTCCTGATGACGTTTTGGGACATTTTATACAACTACAGCACCAGAAATGTGCTGCTGAAGCAAGTCCGTTTTTTTGAATTTTTCGTAAGGGTCCCCCCTTACGACATTTTAGCAAAAAATTTTTTCCGTAAAACCTTTTTTTTCTTCCATTTTTAGGTTGTGTCGGGACTCCTAATGACGTTTTGAGACATTTTATACAACTACAGCACCAGAAATGTGCTGCTCAAGCAAGTCCGTTTTTTTGAATTTTTCGTAAGGGTCCCCCCTTACGACATTTTAGCAAACATTTTTTTTTCGTAAAACCTTTTTTTTCTCCCATTTTTAGGTTGTGTCGGGACTCCTGATGACGTTTTGAGACATTTTATACAACTACAGCACCAGAAATGTGTTTTTTTGAAATTTTTTACGACATTTTAGGAAATTTTTTTTTTTCGTAAAACCTTTTTTTTCTTCCATTTTTAGGTTGTGTCGGGACTCCTGATGACGTTTTGAGACATTTTATACAACTACAGCACCAGAAATGTGCTGCTGAAGCAAGTCTGTTTTTTTGAATTTTTCATAAGGGTCCCCCCTTACGACAATTTAGCAAAAAAATTTTTTTCGTAAAACCTTTTTTCTTCCATTTTTAGGTTGTGTCGGGACTCCTGATGACGTTTTGGGACATTTTATACAACTACAGCACCAGAAATGTGCTGCTGAAGCAAGTCCGTTTTTTTGAATTTTTCGTAAGGGTCCCCCCTTACGACATTTTAGAAAACAATTTTTTTTGTAAAACCTTTTTTTTCTTCCATTTTTAGGTTGTGTCGGGACTCCTGATGACGTTTTGAGACATTTTATACAACTACAGCACCAGAAATGTGCTGCTGAAGCAAGTCCGTTTTTTTGAATTTTTCGTAAAGGTCCCCCCTTACGACATTTTAGCAAAAAATTTTTTTTTTCGTAAAACCTTTTTTTTCTTCCATTTTTAGGTTGTGTATGGACTCCTGATGACGTTTTGGGATATTTTATACAACTACAGCACCAGAAATGTGCTGCTGAAGCAAGTCCGTTTTTTTGAATTTTTCGTAAGGGTCCCCCCTTACGACATTTTAGAAAAATTTTTTTTTTTTGTAAAACCTTTTTTTTCTTCCATTTTTAGGTTGTGTCGGGACTCCTGATGACGTTTTGAGACATTTTATACAACTACAGCACCAGAAATGTGCTGCTGAAGCAAGTCCGTTTTTTTGAATTTTTCGTAAGGGTCCCCCCTTACGACATTTTAGCAAAAAATTTTTTTCCGTAAAACCTTTTTTTTCTTCCATTTTTAGGTTGTGTCGGGACTCCTGGTGACGTTTTGAGACATTTTATACAACTACAGCACCAGAAATGTGCTGCTGAAGCAAGTCCGTTTTTTTGAATTTTTCGTAAAGGGTCCCCCCTTACGACATTTTAGCAAAACACTTTTTTTCGTAAAACCTTTTTTTTCTTCCATTTTTAGGTTGTGTCGGGACTCCTGGTGACGTTTTGAGACATTTTATACAACCACGTAACCAGAAATGTGCTGCTGAAGCAAGTCCGTTTTTTTTAATTTTTCGTAAGGGTCCCCCCTTACGACATTTTAGCAAAACATTTTTTTTTGTAAAACATTTTTTTCTTCCATTTTTAGGTTGTGTCGGGACTCCTGGTGATGTTTTGAGACATTTTATACAACTACAGCACCAGAAATTTGCTGCTCAAGCAAATCCGGTTTTTTGAATTTTTCGTAAGGGTCCCCCCTTACGACATTTTAGCAAAACTTTTTTTCCATAAAACCTTTTTTTTCTTCCATTTTTAGGTTGTGTCGGGACTCCTGGTGACGTTTTGAGACATTTTATACAACTACTGCACCAGAAATGTGCTGCTGAAGCAAGTCCGTTTTTTTGAATTTTTCGTAAGGGTCCCCCCTTACGACATTTTAGCAAAAAATTTTATTTCGTAAAACCTTTTTTTTCTTCCATTTTTAGGTTGTGTCGGGACTCCTGGTGACGTTTTGAGACATTTTATACAACTACAGCACCAGAAATGTGCTGCTGAAGCAAGTCCGTTTCTTTGAATTTTTCGTAAGGGTCCCCCCTTACGACATTTTAGCAAAACATTTTTTTTCGTAAAACCTTTTTTTTCTTCCATTTTTAGGTTGTGTCGGGACTCCTGGTGACGTTTTGAGACATTTTATACAACTACAGCACCAGAAATGTGCTGCTGAAGCAAGTCCGTTTTTTTGAATTTTTCGTAAGGCTCCCCCCTTACGACATTTTAGCAAACATTTTTTTTTCGTAAAACCTTTTTTTCTTCCATTTTTACGTTGTGTATAGACTCCTCATGACGTTTTGGGACATTTTATACAACTACAGCACCAGAAATGTGCTGCTCAAGCAAGTCCGTTTTTTTGAATTTTTCGTAAGGGTCCCCCCTTACGACATTTTAGCAAAACATTTTTTTTTGTAAAACCTTTTTTTTCTTCCATTTTTAGGTTGTGTCGGGACTCCTGATGACGTTTTGAGACATTTTATACAACTACAGCACCAGAAATGTGCTGCTGAAGCAAGTCCGTTTTTTTGAATTTTTCGTAAGGGTCCCCCCTTACGACATTTTAGCAAAACATTTTTTTTTGTAAAACCTTTTTTTTCTTCCATTTTTAGGTTGTGTCGGGACTCCTGATGACGTTTTGAGACATTTTATACAACTACAGCACCAGAAATGTGCTGCTCAAGCAAGTCCGTTTTTTTGAATTTTTCGTAAGGGTCCCCCCTTACGACATTTTAGCAAAACATTTTTTTTTGTAAAACCTTTTTTTTCTTCCATTTTTAGGTTGTGTCGGGACTCCTGATGACGTTTTGAGACATTTTATACAACTACAGCACCAGAAATGTGCTGCTCAAGCAAGTCCGTTTTTTTGAATTTTTCGTAAGGCTCCCCCCTTACGACATTTTAGAAAACATTTATTTTTCGTAAAACCTTTTTTTTCTTCCATTTTTAGGTTGTGTATGGACTCCTGATGACGTTTTGGGACATTTTATACAACTACAGCACCAGAAATGTGCTGCTGAAGCAAGTCCGTTTTTTTGAATTTTTCGTAAGGGTCCCCCCTTACGACATTTTAGCAAAATTTTTTTTCCGTAAAACCTTTTTTTTCTTCTATTTTTAGGTTGTGTCGAGACTCCTGGTGACGTTTTGAGACATTTTATACAACTACAGCACCAGAAATGTGCTGCTGAAGCAAGTCCGTTGTTTTGAATTTTTCGTAAAGGTCCCCCCTTACGACATTTTAGCAAAACATTTTTTCCGTAAAACCTTTTTTTTCTTCCATTTTTAGGTTGTCGGGACTCCTGATGACGTTTTGAGACATTTTATACAACTACAGCACCAGAAATGTGCTGCTCAAGCAAGTCCGTTTTTTTGATTTTTTCGTAGGGGTCCCCCCTTACGACATTTTAGCAAAAAAATGTTTCCGTAAAACCTTTTTTTTCTTCCATTTTTAGGTTGTGTCGGGACTCCTGATGACGTTTTGAGACATTTTATACAACTACAGCACCAGAAATGTGCTGCTCAAGCAAGTCCGTTTTTTTGAATTTTTCGTAAGGGTCCCCCCTTACGACATTTTAGCAAAATTTTTTTTTTCGTAAAACCTTTTTTTTTCTTCCATTTTTAGGTTGTGTCGGGACTCCTGGTGACGTTTTGGGACATTTTATACAACTACAGCACCAGAAATGTGCTGCTGAAGCAAGTCAGTTTTTTTGAATTTTTCGTAAGGGTCCCCCTTACGACATTTTAGAAATTTTTTTTTTTTTTTGTAAAACCTTTTTTTTTCTTCCATTTTTAGGTTGTGTCGGGACTCCTGATGACGTTTTGAGACATTTTATACAACTACAGCACCAGAAATGTGCTGCTGAAGCAAGTCCGTTTTTTTGAATTTTTCGTAAGGGTCCCCCCTTACGACATTTTAGCAAAAAATTTTTTTCCGTAAAACCTTTTTTTTCTTCCATTTTTAGGTTGTGTCGGGACTCCTGGTGACGTTTTGAGACATTTTATACAACTACAGCACCAGAAATGTGCTGCTGAAGCAAGTCCGTTTTTTTGAATTTTTCGTAAAGGGTCCCCCCTTACGACATTTTAGCAAAACATTTTTTTTTTGTAAAACCTTTTTTTTTCTTCCATTTTTAGGTTGTGTCGGCACTCCTGATGACGTTTTGGGACATTTTATACAACTACAGCACCAGAAATGTGCTGCTGAAGCAAGTCCGTTTTTTTGAATTTTTCGTAAGGGTCCCCCCTTACGACATTTTAGATTTTTTTTTTTTTTTTTGTAAAACCTTTTTTTTCCTTCCATTTTTAGGTTGTGTCGGGACTCCTGATGACGTTTTGAGACATTTTATACATCTACAGCACCAGAAATGTGCTGCTGAAGCAAGTCCGTTTTTTTGAATTTTAGCAAAAAATTTTTTTTCGTAAAACCTTTTTTTTCTTCCATTTTTAGGTTGTGTATGGACTCCGGATGACGTTTTGGGACATTTTATACAACTACAGCACCAGAAATGTGCTGCTGAAGCAAGTCCGTTTTTTTGAATTTTTCGTAAGGGTCCCCCCTTACGACATTTTAGAATTTTTTTTTTTTTTTTGTAAAACCTTTTTTTTCTACCATTTTTAGGTTGTCGGGACTCCTGATGACGTTTTGAGACATTTTATACAACTACAGCACCAGAAATGTGCTGCTGAAGCAAGTCTGTTTTTTTGAATTTTTCGTAAAGGTCCCCCCTTACGACATTTTAGCAAAAAATTTTTTTCCGTAAAACCTTTTTTTTCTTCCATTTTTAGGTTGTGTCGGGACTCCTGATGACGTTTTGAGACATTTTATACAACTACAGCACCAGAAATGTGCTGCTGAAGCAAGTCCGTTTTTTTGAATTTTAGCAAAAATTTTTTTTTCGTAAAACCTTTTTTTTCTTCCATTTTTAGGTTGTGTCGGGACTCCTGATGACGTTTTGAGACATTTTATACAACTACAGCACCAGAAATGTGCAGCTGAAGCAAGTCCGTTTTTTTGAATTTTTCGTAAGGGTCCCCCCTTACGACATTTTAGCAAAAAATTTTTTTTTGTAAAACCTTTTTTTTCTTCCATTTTTAGGTTGTGTCGGGACTCCTGATGACGTTTTGAGACATTTTATACAACTACAGCACCAGAAATGTGCTGCTGAAGCAAGTCCGTTTTTTTGAATTTTTCGTAAGGGTCCCCCCTTACGACATTTTAGAAATTTTTTTTTTTTTTTGTAAAACCTTTTTTTTCTTCCATTTTTAGGTTGTGTCGGGACTCCTGATGACGTTTTGAGACATTTTATACAACTACAGCACCAGAAATGTGCTGCTGAAGCAAGTCCGTTTTTTTGAATTTTTCGTAAAGGTCCCCCTTACGACATTTTAGCAAAATTTTTTTTTTCGTAAAACCTTTTTTTTCTTCCATTTTTAGGTTGTGTCGGGACTCCTGGTGACGTTTTGGGACATTTTATACAACTACAGCACCAGAAATGTGCTGCTCAAGCAAGTCCGTTTTTTTGAATTTTTCGTAAGGGTCCCCCCTTACGACATTTTAGCAAAAAAATATTTTTCGTAAAACCTTTTTTTTCTTCCATTTTTAGGTTGTGTCGGGACTCCTGATGACGTTTTGAGACATTTTATACAACTCCAGCACCAGAAATGTGCTGCTGAAGCAAGTCCGTTTTTTTGAATTTTTCGTAAAGGTCCCCCTTACGACATTTTAGCAAAATTTTTTTTTTCGTAAAACCTTTTTTTCTTCCATTTTTAGGTTGTGTCGGGACTCCTGGTGACGTTTTGGGACATTTTATACAACTACAGCACCAGAAACGTGCTGCTGAAGCAAGTCCGTTTTTTTGAATTTTTCGTAAGGGTCCCCCCTTACGACATTTTAGCAAAAAAATATTTTTCGTAAAACCTTTTTTTTCTTCCATTTTTAGGTTGTGTCGGGACTCCTGATGACGTTTTGAGACATTTTATACAACTACAGCACCAGAAATGTGCTGCTGAAGCAAGTCCGTTTTTTTGAATTTTTCGTAAGGGTCCCCCCTTACGACATTTTAGCAAAAAAATTTTTTTTGTAAAAACTTTTTTTTCTTCCATTTTTAGGTTGTGTCGGGACTCCTGATGACGTTTTGAGACATTTTATACAACTACAGCACCAGAAATGTGCTGCTGAAGCAAGTCTGTTTTTTTGAATTTTTCGTAAGGGTCCCCCCTTACGACATTTTAGCAAAAAAATTTTTTTTGTAAAACCTTTTTTTTTCTTCCATTTTTAGGTTGTGTCGGGACTCCTGATGACGTTTTGAGACATTTTATACAACTACAGCACCAGAAATGTGCTGCTGAAGCAAGTCTGTTTTTTTGAATTTTTCGTAAAGGTCCCCCCTTACGACATTTTAGCAAAAAATTTTTTTTCGTAAAACCTTTTTTCTTCCATTTTTGGGTTGTGTCGGCACTCCTGATGACGTTTTGGGACATTTTATACAACTACAGCACCAGAAATGTGCTGCTGAAGCAAGTCCGTTTTTTTGAATTTTTCGTAAGGGTCCCCCCTTACGACATTTTAGCAAAATTTTTTTTTTGTAAAACCTTTTTTTTCTT
Organism: Nerophis lumbriciformis; assembly: GCF_033978685.3. NCBI lineage: Eukaryota > Metazoa > Chordata > Actinopteri > Syngnathiformes > Syngnathidae > Nerophis > Nerophis lumbriciformis. The sequence goes on from NC_084568.2 coordinate 3,031,868, forward strand.
CCATTTTTAGGTTGTGTATGGACTCCTGATGACGTTTTGGACATTTTATACAACTACAGCACCAGAAATGTGCTGCCGAAGCAAGTCCGTTTTTTTGAATTTTTCGTAAGGGTCTCCCCCCTTACGACATTTTAGAATTTTTTATTTTTTTTTGTAAAACCTTTTTTTTCCTTCCATTTTTAGGTTGTGTCGGGACTCCTGATGACGTTTTGAGACATTTTATACAACTACAGCACCAGAAATGTGCTGCTGAAGCAAGTCCGTTTTTTTGAATTTTAGCAAAAGTTTTTTTTTGTAAAACCTTTTTTTTCTTCCATTTTTAGGTTGTGTATGGACTCCTGATGACGTTTTGGGACATTTTATATAACTACAGCACCAGAAATGTGCTGCTGAAGCAAGTCCGTTTTTTTGAATTTTTCGTAAGGGTCCCCCCTTACGACATTTTAGCAAAAAAATATTTTTCGTAAAACCTTTTTTTTCTTCCATTTTTAGGTTGTGTCGGGACTCCTGATGACGTTTTGAGACATTTTATACAACTACAGCACCAGAAATGTGCTGCTGAAGCAAGTCCGTTTTTTTGAATTTTTCGTAAGGGTCCCCCCTTACGACATTTTAGCAAAAAAATTTTTTTTGTAAAACCTTTTTTTTCTTCCATTTTTAGGTTGTGTCGGGACTCCTGATGACGTTTTGAGACATTTTATACAACTACAGCACCAGAAATGTGCTGCTGAAGCAAGTCTGTTTTTTTGAATTTTTTGTAAAGGTCCCCCCTTACGACATTTTAGCAAAAATTTTTTTTTCGTAAAACCTTTTTTCTTCCATTTTTAGGTTGTGTCGGCACTCCTGATGACGTTTTGGGACATTTTATACAACTACAGCACCAGAAATGTGCTGCTGAAGCAAGTCCGTTTTTTTGAATTTTTCGTAAGGGTCCCCCCTTACGACATTTTAGCAAAAGTTTTTTTTTGTAAAACCTTTTTTTTCTTCCATTTTTAGGTTGTGTATGGACTCCTGATGACGTTTTGGGACATTTTATACAACTACAGCACCAGAAATGTGCTGCTGAAGCAAGTCCGTTTTTTTGAATTTTTCGTAAGGGTCCCCCCTTACGACATTTTAGATTTTTTTTTTTTTTTTTGTAAAACCTTTTTTTTCCTTCCATTTTTAGGTTGTGTCGGGACTTCTGATGACGTTTTGAGACATTTTATACAACTACAGCACCAGAAATGTGCTGCTGAAGCAAGTCCGTTTTTTTTAATTTTAGCAAAAAATTTTTTTTCGTAAAACCTTTTTTTTCTTCCATTTTTAGGTTGTGTATGGACTCCGGATGACGTTTTGGGACATTTTATACAACTACAGCACCAGAAATGTGCTGCTGAAGCAAGTCCGTTTTTTTGAATTTTTTGTAAAGGTCCCCCTTACGACATTTTAGCAAAATTTTTTTTTTCGTAAAACCTTTTTTTTCTTCCATTTTTAGGTTGTGTCGGGACTCCTGGTGACGTTTTGGGACATTTTATACAACTACAGCACCAGAAATGTGCTGCTGAAGCAAGTCCGTTTTTTTGAATTTTTCGTAAGGGTCCCCACTTACGACATTTTAGCAAAAAAATATTTTTCGTAAAACCTTTTTTTTCTTCCATTTTTAGGTTGTGTCGGGACTCCTGATGACGTTTTGAGACATTTTATACAACTACAGCACCAGAAATGTGCTGCTGAAGCAAGTCCGTTTTTTTGAATTTTTCGTAAGGGTCCCCCCTTACGACATTTTAGCAAAAAAATTTTTTTTGTAAAACCTTTTTTTTCTTCCATTTTTAGGTTGTGTCGGGACTCCTGATGACGTTTTGAGACATTTTATACAACTACAGCACCAGAAATGTGCTGCTGAAGCAAGTCTGTTTTTTTGAATTTTTTGTAAAGGTCCCCCCTTACGACATTTTAGCAAAAATTTTTTTTTTCGTAAAACCTTTTTTCTTCCATTTTTAGGTTGTGTCGGCACTCCTGATGACGTTTTGGGACATTTTATACAACTACAGCACCAGAAATGTGCTGCTGAAGCAAGTCCGTTTTTTTGAATTTTTCGTAAGGGTCCCCCCTTACGACATTTTAGCAAAAGTTTTTTATTGTAAAACCTTTTTTTTCTTCCATTTTTAGGTTGTGTATGGACTCCTGATGACGTTTTGGGACATTTTATACAACTACAGCACCAGAAATGTGCTGCTGAAGCAAGTCCGTTTTTTTGAATTTTTCGTAAGGGTCCCCCCTTACGACATTTTAGATTTTTTTTTTTTTTTTTGTAAAACCTTTTTTTTCCTTCCATTTTTAGGTTGTGTCGGGACTCCTGATGACGTTTTGAGACATTTTATACAACTAAAGCACCAGAAATGTGCTGCTGAAGCAAGTCCGTTTTTTTGAATTTTAGCAAAAAATTTTTTTTCGTAAAACCTTTTTTTTCTTCCATTTTTAGGTTGTGTATGGACTCCGGATGACGTTTTGGGACATTTTATACAACTACAGCACCAGAAATGTGCTGCTGAAGCAAGTCCGTTTTTTTGAATTTTTCGTAAGGGTCCCCCCCTTACGACATTTTAGAAATTTTTTATTTTTTTTGTAAAACCTTTTTTTTCTTCCATTTTTAGGTTGTGTCGGGACTCCTGATGACGTTTTGAGACATTTTATACAACTACAGCACCAGAAATGTGCTGCTGAAGCAAGTCCGTTTTTTTGAATTTTAGCAAAAGTTTTTTTTTGTAAAACCTTTTTTTTCTTCCATTTTTAGGTTGTGTATGGACTCCTGATGACGTTTTGGGACATTTTATACAACTACAGCACCAGAAATGTGCTGCTGAAGCAAGTCCGTTTTTTTGAATTTTAGCAAAAGTTTTTTTTTGTAAAACCTTTTTTTTCTTCCATTTTTAGGTTGTGTATGGACTCCTGATGACGTTTTGGGACATTTTATATAACTACAGCACCAGAAATGTGCTGCTGAAGCAAGTCTGTTTTTTTGAATTTTTCGTAAAGGTCCCCCCTTACGACATTTTAGCAAAAATTTTTTTTTCGTAAAACCTTTTTTCTTCCATTTTTAGGTTGTGTCGGGACTCCTGATGACGTTTTGGGACATTTTATACAACTACAGCACCAGAAATGTGCTGCTGAAGCAAGTCCGTTTTTTTGAATTTTTCGTAAGGGTCCCCCCTTACGACATTTTAGCAAAATTTTTTTTTTGTAAAACCTTTTTTTTCTTCCATTTTTAGGTTGTGTATGGACTCCTGATGACGTTTTGGACATTTTATACAACTACAGCACCAGAAATGTGCTGCCGAAGCAAGTCCGTTTTTTTGAATTTTTCGTAAGGGTCTCCCCCCTTACGACATTTTAGAATTTTTTATTTTTTTTTGTAAAACCTTTTTTTTCCTTCCATTTTTAGGTTGTGTCGGGACTCCTGATGACGTTTTGAGACATTTTATACAACTACAGCACCAGAAATGTGCTGCTGAAGCAAGTCCGTTTTTTTGAATTTTTTGTAAAGGTCCCCCTTACGACATTTTAGCAAAATTTTTTTTTTCGTAAAACCTTTTTTTTCTTCCATTTTTAGGTTGTGTCGGGACTCCTGGTGACGTTTTGGGACATTTTATACAACTACAGCACCAGAAATGTGCTGCTGAAGCAAGTCCGTTTTTTTTAATTTTTCGTAAGGGTCCCCCCTTACGACATTTTAGCAAAAAAATATTTTTCGTAAAACCTTTTTTTTCTTCCATTTTTAGGTTGTGTCGGGACTCCTGATGACGTTTTGAGACATTTTATACAACTACAGCACCAGAAATGTGCTGCTGAAGCAAGTCCGTTTTTTTGAATTTTTCGTAAGGGTCCCCCCTTACGACATTTTAGCAAAAAAATTTTTTTTGTAAAACCTTTTTTTTCTTCCATTTTTAGGTTGTGTCGGGACTCCTGATGACGTTTTGAGACATTTTATACAACTACAGCACCAGAAATGTGCTGCTGAAGCAAGTCTGTTTTTTTGAATTTTTTGTAAAGGTCCCCCCTTACGACATTTTAGCAAAAATTTTTTTTTTCGTAAAACCTTTTTTCTTCCATTTTTAGGTTGTGTCGGCACTCCTGATGACGTTTTGGGACATTTTATACAACTACAGCACCAGAAATGTGCTGCTGAAGCAAGTCCGTTTTTTTGAATTTTTCGTAAGGGTCCCCCCTTACGACATTTTAGCAAAAGTTTTTTATTGTAAAACCTTTTTTTTCTTCCATTTTTAGGTTGTGTATGGACTCCTGATGACGTTTTGGGACATTTTATACAACTACAGCACCAGAAATGTGCTGCTGAAGCAAGTCCGTTTTTTTGAATTTTTCGTAAGGGTCCCCCCTTACGACATTTTAGATTTTTTTTTTTTTTTTTGTAAAACCTTTTTTTTCCTTCCATTTTTAGGTTGTGTCGGGACTCCTGATGACGTTTTGAGACATTTTATACAACTAAAGCACCAGAAATGTGCTGCTGAAGCAAGTCCGTTTTTTTGAATTTTAGCAAAAAAATTTTTTTCGTAAAACCTTTTTTTTCTTCCATTTTTAGGTTGTGTATGGACTCCGGATGACGTTTTGGGACATTTTATACAACTACAGCACCAGAAATGTGCTGCTGAAGCAAGTCCGTTTTTTTGAATTTTTCGTAAGGGTCCCCCCCTTACGACATTTTAGAAATTTTTTATTTTTTTTGTAAAACCTTTTTTTTCTTCCATTTTTAGGTTGTGTCGGGACTCCTGATGACGTTTTGAGACATTTTATACAACTACAGCACCAGAAATGTGCTGCTGAAGCAAGTCCGTTTTTTTGAATTTTAGCAAAAGTTTTTTTTTGTAAAACCTTTTTTTTCTTCCATTTTTAGGTTGTGTATGGACTCCTGATGACGTTTTGGGACATTTTATACAACTACAGCACCAGAAATGTGCTGCTGAAGCAAGTCCGTTTTTTTGAATTTTTCGTAAGGGTCCCCCCTTACGACATTTTAGAATTTTTTTTTTTTTTTTTGTAAAACCTTTTTTTTCCTTCCATTTTTAGGTTGTGTCGGGACTCCTGATGACGTTTTGAGACATTTTATACAACTACAGCACCAGAAATGTGCTGCTGAAGCAAGTCTGTTTTTTTGAATTTTTCGTAAAGGTCCCCCCTTACGACATTTTAGCAAAAAATTTTTTTTCGTAAAACCTTTTTTCTTCCATTTTTAGGTTGTGTCGGGACTCCTGATGACGTTTTGGGACATTTTATACAACTACAGCACCAGAAATGTGCTGCTGAAGCAAGTCCGTTTTTTTGAATTTTTCGTAAGGGTCCCCCCTTACGACATTTTAGAAAAAAATTTTTTTGTAAAACCTTTTTTTTCTTCCATTTTTAGGTTGTGTCGGGACTCCTGATGACGTTTTGAGACATTTTATACAACTACAGCACCAGAAATGTGCTGCTGAAGCAAGTCTGTTTTTTTGAATTTTTCGTAAAGGTCCCCCCTTACGACATTTTAGCAAAAAATTTTTTTTCGTAAAACCTTTTTTCTTCCATTTTTAGGTTGTGTCGGGACTCCTGATGACGTTTTGGGACATTTTATACAACTACAGCACCAGAAATGTGCTGCTGAAGCAAGTCCGTTTTTTTGAATTTTTCGTAAGGGTCCCCCCTTACGACATTTTAGAAAAAATTTTTTTGTAAAACCTTTTTTTTCTTCCATTTTTAGGTTGTGTCGGGACTCCTGATGACGTTTTGAGACATTTTATACAACTACAGCACCAGAAATGTGCTGCTGAAGCAAGTCCGTTTTTTTGAATTTTTCGTAAAGGTCCCCCTTACGACATTTTAGCAAAATTTTTTTTTTCGTAAAACCTTTTTTTTCTTCCATTTTTAGGTTGTGTCGGGACTCCTGGTGACGTTTTGGGACATTTTATACAACTACAGCACCAGAAATGTGCTGCTGAAGCAAGTCCGTTTTTTTGAATTTTTCGTAAGGGTCCCCCCTTACGACATTTTAGAAAAAAATTTTTTTTTTGTAAAACCTTTTTTTTCTTCCATTTTTAGGTTGTGTCGGGACTCCTGATGACGTTTTGAGACATTTTATACAACTACAGCACCAGAAATGTGCTGCTGAAGCAAGTCCGTTTTTTTGAATTTTTCGTATGGGTCCCCCCTTACGACATTTTAGCAAAAATTTTTTTTTCGTAAAACCTTTTTTTTCTTCCATTTTTTGGTTGTGTATGGACTCCTGATGACGTTTTGGGACATTTTATACAACTACAGCACCAGAAATGTGCTGCTTAAGCAAGTCCGTTTTTTTGAATTTTTCGTAAGGGTCCCCCCTTACGACATTTTAGAATTTTTTTTTTTTTTTTAAAACCTTTTTTTTCTTCCATTTTTAGGTTGTGTCGGGACTCCTGATGACGTTTTGAGACATTTTATACAACTACAGCACCAGAAATGTGCTGCTGAAGCAAGTCCGTTTTTTTGAATTTTTCATAAAGGTCCCCCCTTACGACATTTTAGCAAAAATTTTTTTTTCGTAAAACCTTTTTTTTCTTCCATTTTTAGGTTGTCGGGACTCCTGGTGACGTTTTGAGACATTTTATACAACTACAGCACCAGAAATGTGCTGCTGAAGCAAGTCCGTTTTTTTAAATTTTTCGTAAAGGTCCCCCCTTATGACATTTTAGCAAAAAAATTTTTTTCGTAAAACCTTTTTTTTCTTCCAATTTTAGGTTGTGTCGGGACTCCTGATGACGTTTTGAGCCATTTTATACAACTACAGCACCAGAAATGTGCTGCTGAAACAAGTCCGTTTTTTTGAATTTTTCGTAAAGGTCCCCCCTTACGACATTTTAGCAAAACATTTCTTTTTGTAAAACCTTTTTTTTCTTCCATTTTTAGGTTGTGTCGGGACTCCTGATGACGTTTTGAGACATTTTATACAACTACAGCACCAGAAATGTGCTGCTGAAGCAAGTCCGTTTTTTTGAATTTTTCGTAAGGGTCCCCCCTTACGACATTTTAGCAAAAAATGTTTTCCGTAAAACCTTTTTTTTCTTCTATTTTTAGGTTGTGTCCGGACTCCTGGTGACGTTTTGAGACATTTTATACAACTACAGCACCAGAAATGTGCTGCTGAAGCTAGTCCGTTTTTTTGAATTTTTCGTAAGGGTCCCCCCTTACGACATTTTAGCAAAACATTTTTTTTTGTAAAACCTTTTTTTCTTCCATTTTTAGGTTGTGTCGGGACTCCTGATGACGTTTTGAGACATTTTATACAACTACAGCACCAGAAATGTGCTGCTGAAGCAAGTCCGTTTTTTTGAATTTTTCGTAAAGGTCCCCCCTTACGACATTCTAGCAAAAATTTTTTTTTCGTAAAACCTTTTTTTTCTTCCATTTTTAGGTTGTGTATGGACTCCTGATGACGTTTTGGGACATTTTATACAACTACAGCACCAGAAATGTGCTGCTGAAGCAAGTCTGTTTTTTTGAATTTTTTGTAAAGGTCCCCCCTTACGACATTTTAGCAAAAATTTTTTTTTCGTAAAACCTTTTTTCTTCCATTTTTAGGTTGTGTCGGCACTCCTGATGACGTTTTGGGACATTTTATACAACTACAGCACCAGAAATGTGCTGCTGAAGCAAGTCCGTTTTTTCGAATTTTTCATAAGGGTCCCCCCTTACGACATTTTAGCAAAAGTTTTTTTTTGTAAAACCTTTTTTTTCTTCCATTTTTAGGTTGTGTATGGACTCCTGATGACGTTTTGGGACATTTTATACAACTACAGCACCAGAAATGTGCTGCTGAAGCAAGTCCGTTTTTTTGAATTTTTCGTAAGGGTCCCCCCTTACGACATTTTAGAATTTTTTTTTTTTTTTTGTAAAACCTTTTTTTTCCTTCCATTTTTAGGTTGTGTCGGGACTCCTGATGACGTTTTGAGACATTTTATACAACTACAGCACCAGAAATGTGCTGCTGAAGCAAGTCCGTTTTTTTTAATTTTAGCAAAAAATTTTTTTTCGTAAAACCTTTTTTTTCTTCCATTTTTAGGTTGTGTATGGACTCCGGATGACGTTTTGGGACATTTTATACAACTACAGCACCAGAAATGTGCTGCTGAAGCAAGTCCGTTTTTTTGAATTTTTCGTAAGGGTCCCCCCCTTACGACATTTTAGAAATTTTTTATTTTTTTTGTAAAACCTTTTTTTTCTTCCATTTTTAGGTTGTGTCGGGACTCCTGATGACGTTTTGAGACATTTTATACAACTACAGCACCAGAAATGTGCTGCTGAAGCAAGTCTGTTTTTTTTAATTTTTCGTAAAGGTCCCCCCTTACGACATTTTAGCAAAAAATTTTTTTTCGTAAAACCTTTTTTCTTCCATTTTTAGGTTGTGTCGGGACTCCTGATGACGTTTTGGGACATTTTATACAACTACAGCACCAGAAATGTGCTGCTGAAGCAAGTCCGTTTTTTTGAATTTTTCGTAAGGGTCCCCCCTTACGACATTTTAGAAAAAATTTTTTTGTAAAACCTTTTTTTTCTTCCATTTTTAGGTTGTGTCGGGACTCCTGATGACGTTTTGAGACATTTTATACAACTACAGCACCAGAAATGTGCTGCTGAAGCAAGTCCGTTTTTTTGAATTTTTCGTAAAGGTCCCCCTTACGACATTTTAGCAAAAATTTTTTTTTCGTAAAACCTTTTTTTTCTTCCATTTTTAGGTTGTGTATGGACTCCTGATGACGTTTTGGGACATTTTATACAACTACAGCACCAGAAATGTGCTGCTGAAGCAAGTCCGTTTTTTTGAATTTTTCGTAAGGGTCCCCCCTTACGACATTTTAGAAAAAATTTTTTTTTTTGTAAAACCTTTTTTTTCTTCCATTTTTAGGTTGTGTCGGGACTCCTGATGACGTTTTGAGACATTTTATACAACTACAGCACCAGAAATGTGCTGCTGAAGCAAGTCCGTTTTTTTGAATTTTTCATAAAGGTCCCCCCTTACGACATTTTAGCAAAAAATTTTTTTTCGTAAAACCTTTTTTTTCTTCCATTTTTAGGTTGTCGGGACTCCTGGTGACGTTTTGAGACATTTTATACAACTACAGCACCAGAAATGTGCTGCTGAAGCAAGTCCGTTTTTTTAAATTTTTCGTAAAGGTCCCCCCTTATGACATTTTAGCAAAAAAATTTTTTTCGTAAAACCTTTTTTTTCTTCCAATTTTAGGTTGTGTCGGGACTCCTGATGACGTTTTGAGCCATTTTATACAACTACAGCACCAGAAATGTGCTGCTGAAACAAGTCCGTTTTTTTGAATTTTTCGTAAAGGTCCCCCCTTACGACATTTTAGCAAAACATTTTTTCCGTAAAACCTTTTTTTTCTTCTATTTTTAGGTTGTGTCGGGACTCCTGGTGACGTTTTGAGACATTTTATACAACTACAGCACCAGAAATGTGCTGCTGAAGCAAGTCCGTTTTTTTGAATTTTTCTCCTTATGACATTTTAGCAAAAAAATTTTTTTTCGTAAAACCTTTTTTTCCTTCCATTTATAGATTGTGTATGGACTCCTGATGACGTTTTGGGACATTTTATACAACTACAGCACCAGATATGTTCTGCTGAAGCAAGTCCGTTTTTTTGAATTTTTCGTAAGGGTACCCCCTTACGACATTTTAGCAAAACATTTTTTTTTGTAAAACCTTTTTTTTCTTCTATTTTTAGGTTGTGTCGGGACTCCTGGTGACGTTTTGAGACATTTTATACAACTACAGCACCAGAAATGTGCTGCTGAAGCAAGTCCGTTTTTTTGAATTTTTCTCCTTATGACATTTTAGCAAAAATTTTTTTTTTCGTAAAACCTTTTTTTCCTTCCATTTATAGATTGTGTATGGACTCCTGATGACGTTTTGGGACATTTTATACAACTACAGCACCAGATATGTTCTGCTGAAGCAAGTCCGTTTTCTTGAATTTTTCGTAAGGGTACCCCCTTACGACATTTTAGCAAAACATTTTTTTTTGTAAAACCTTTTTTTTCTTCCATTTTTAGGTTGTGTCGGGACTCCTGATGACGTTTTGAGACATTTTATACAACTACAGCACCAGAAATGTGCTGCTGAAGCAAGTCCGTTTTTTTGAATTTTTCGTAAAGGTCCCCCCTTACGACATTTTAGCAAAAAAGTTTTTCCGTAAAACCTTTTTTTTCTTCTATTTTTAGGTTGTGTCGGGACTCCTGGTGACGTTTTGAGACATTTTATACAACTACAGCACCAGAAATGTGCTGCTGAAGCAAGTCCGTTTTTTTGAATTTTTCGAAAGGGTCCCCCCTTACGACATTCTAGCAAAAATTTTTTTTTCGTAAAACCTTTTTTTTCTTCCATTTTTAGGTTGTGTCGGGACTCCTGGTGACGTTTTGAGACATTTCATACAACTACAGCACCAGATATGTGCTGCTGAAGCAAGTCCGTTTTTTGAATTTTTCGTAAGGGTACCCCCTTACGACATTTTAGCAAAACATTTTTTTTTGTAAAACCTTTTTTTTCTTCCATTTTTAGGTTGTGTCGGGACTCCTGATGACGTTTTGAGACATTTTATACAACTACAGCACCAGAAATGTGCTGCTGAAGCAAGTCCGTTTTTTTGAATTTTTCGAAAGGGTCCCCCCTTACGACATTCTAGCAAAAATTTTTTTTTCGTAAAACCTTTTTTTTCTTCCATTTTTAGGTTGTGTCGGGACTCCTGGTGACGTTTTGAGACATTTCATACAACTACAGCACCAGATATGTGCTGCTGAAGCAAGTCCGTTTTTTGAATTTTTCGTAAGGGTACCCCCTTACGACATTTTAGCAAAAAATGTTTTCCGTAAAACCTTTTTTTTCTTCTATTTTTAGGTTGTGTCCGGACTCCTGGTGACGTTTTGAGACATTTTATACAACTACAGCACCAGAAATGTGCTGCTGAAGCTAGTCCGTTTTTTTGAATTTTTCGTAAGGGTCCCCCCTTACGACATTTTAGCAAAACATTTTTTTTTGTAAAACCTTTTTTTCTTCCATTTTTAGGTTGTGTCGGGACTCCTGATGACGTTTTGAGACATTTTATACAACTACAGCACCAGAAATGTGCTGCTGAAGCAAGTCCGTTTTTTTGAATTTTTCGTAAAGGTCCCCCCTTACGACATTTTAGCAAAAAAGTTTTTCCGTAAAACCTTTTTTTTCTTCTATTTTTAGGTTGTGTCGGGACTCCTGGTGACGTTTTGAGACATTTTATACAACTACAGCACCAGAAATGTGCTGCTGAAGCAAGTCCGTTTTTTTGAATTTTTCGAAAGGGTCCCCCCTTACGACATTCTAGCAAAAAAATTTTTTTCGTAAAACCTTTTTTTTCTTCCATTTTTAGGTTGTGTATGGACTCCTGATGACGTTTTGGGACATTTTATACAACTACAGCACCAGAAATGTGCTGCTGAAGCAAGTCCGTTTTTTTGAATTTTTCGTAAGGGTCCCCCCTTACGACATTTTAGCAAAACATTTCTTTTTGTAAAACCTTTTTTTTCTTCCATTTTTAGGTTGTGTCGGGACTCCTGATGACGTTTTGAGACATTTTATACAACTACAGCACCAGAAATGTGCTGCTGAAGCAAGTCCGTTTTTTTGAATTTTTCGTAAAGGTCCCCCCTTACGACATTTTAGCAAAAAAGTTTTTCCGTAAAACCTTTTTTTTCTTCTATTTTTAGGTTGTGTCGGGACTCCTGGTGACGTTTTGAGACATTTTATACAACTACAGCACCAGAAATGTGCTGCTGAAGCTAGTCCGTTTTTTTGAATTTTTCGTAAGGGTCCCCCCTTACGACATTTTAGCAAAACATTTTTTTTTGTAAAACCTTTTTTTCTTCCATTTTTAGGTTGTGTCGGGACTCCTGATGACGTTTTGAGACATTTTATACAACTACAGCACCAGAAATGTGCTGCTGAAGCAAGTCCGTTTTTTTGAATTTTTCGTAAAGGTCCCCCCTTACGACATTTTAGCAAAAAAGTTTTTCCGTAAAACCTTTTTTTTCTTCTATTTTTAGGTTGTGTCGGGACTCCTGGTGACGTTTTGAGACATTTTATACAACTACAGCACCAGAAATGTGCTGCTGAAGCAAGTCCGTTTTTTTTAATTTTTCGAAAGGGTCCCCCCTTACGACATTCTAGCAAAAAATTTTTTTTCGTAAAACCTTTTTTTTCTTCCATTTTTAGGTTGTGTATGGACTCCTGATGACGTTTTGGGACATTTTATACAACTACAGCACCAGAAATGTGCTGCTGAAGCAAGTCCGTTTTTTTGAATTTTTCGTAAGGGTCCCCCCTTACGACATTTTAGCAAAACATTTCTTTTTGTAAAACCTTTTTTTTCTTCCATTTTTAGGTTGTGTCGGGACTCCTGATGACGTTTTGAGACATTTTATACAACTACAGCACCAGAAATGTGCTGCTGAAGCAAGTCCGTTTTTTTGAATTTTTCGTAAAGGTCCCCCCTTACGACATTTTAGCAAAAAAGTTTTTCCGTAAAACCTTTTTTTTCTTCTATTTTTAGGTTGTGTCGGGACTCCTGGTGACGTTTTGAGACATTTTATACAACTACAGAACCAGAAATGTGCTGCTGAAGCAAGTCCGTTTTTTTGAATTTTTCGAAAGGGTCCCCCCTTACGACATTCTAGCAAAAAATTTTTTTTCGTAAAACCTTTTTTTTCTTCCATTTTTAGGTTGTGTATGGACTCCTGATGACGTTTTGGGACATTTTATACAACTACAGCACCAGAAATGTGCTGCTGAAGCAAGTCCGTTTTTTTGAATTTTTCGTAAGGGTACCCCCTTACGACATTTTAGCAAAATTTTTTTTCCGCAAAACCTTTTTTTTCTTCCATTTTTAGGTTGTGTCGGGACTCCTGATGACGTTTTGAGACATTTTATACAACTACAGCACCAGAAATGTGCTGCTGAAGCAAGTCCGTTTTTTTGAATTTTTCGTAAGGGTCCCCCCTTACGACATTTTAGCAAACATTTTTTTTTTCGTAAAACCTTATTTTTCTTCCATTTTTAGTTTGTGTATGGACTCCTGATGACGTTTTGGGACATTTTATACAACTACAGCACCAGAAATGTGCTGCTGAAGCAAATCCGTTTATTTTTATTTTTCGTAAGGGTCCCCCCCTTACGACATTTTAGCAAAAAATGTTTTCCGTAAAACCTTTTTTTTCTTCTATTTTTAGGTTGTCGGGACTCCTGGTGACGTTTTGAGACATTTTATACAACTACAGCACCAGAAATGTGCTGCTGAAGCAAGTCCGTTTTTTTGAATTTTTCGTAAGGGTCCCCCCTTACGACATTTTAGCAAAAATTTTTTTTTCGTAAAACCTTTTTTTTCTTCCATTTTTAGGTTGTCGGGACTCCTGATGATGTTTTGAGACATTTTATACAACTACAGCACCAGAAATGTGCTGCTGAAGCAAGTCCGTTTTTTTGAATTTTTCGTAAAGGTCCCCCCTTACGACATTTTAGCAAAAAATCTTTTCCGTAAAACCTTTTTTTTCTTCTATTTTTAGGTTGTGTCCGGACTCCTGGTGACGTTTTGAGACATTTTATACAACTACAGCCCCAGAAATGTGCTGCTCAAGCAAGTCCGTTTTTTTGAATTTTTCGTAAGGGTCCCCCCTTACGACATTTTAGCAAAAAATTTTTTTTTGTAAAACCTTTTTTTTTCTTCCATTTTTAGGTTGTGTCGGGACTCCTGATGACGTTTTGAGACATTTTATACAACTACAGCACCAGAAATGTGCTGCTCAAGCAAGTCCGTTTTTTTAAATTTTTCGTAAAGGTCCCCCCTTATGACATTTTAGCAAAAAATTTTTTTTCGTAAAACCTTTTTTTTCTTCCAATTTTAGGTTGTGTCGGGACTCCTGATGACGTTTTGAGCCATTTTATACAACTACAGCACCAGAAATGTGCTGCTGAAACAAGTCCGTTTTTTTGAATTTTTCGTAAAGGTCCCCCCTTACGACATTTTAGCAAAACATTTTTTCCGTAAAACCTTTTTTTTCTTCTATTTTTAGGTTGTGTCGGGACTCCTGGTGACGTTTTGAGACATTTTATACAACTACAGCACCAGAAATGTGCTGCTGAAGCAAGTCCGTTTTTTTGAATTTTTCGTAAGGCTCCCCCCTTATGACATTTTAGCAAAAAATTTTTTTTTCGTAAAACCTTTTTTTCCTTCCATTTATAGATTGTGTATGGACTCCTGATGACGTTTTGGGACATTTTATACAACTACAGCACCAGATATGTTCTGCTGAAGCAAGTCCGTTTTTTTGAATTTTTCGTAAGGGTACCCCCTTACGACATTTTAGCAAAACATTTTTTTTTGTAAAACCTTTTTTTTCTTCCATTTTTAGGTTGTGTCGGGACTCCTGATGACGTTTTGAGACATTTTATACAACTACAGCACCAGAAATGTGCTGCTGAAGCAAGTCCTTTTTTTTGAATTTTTCGTAAGGGTCCCCCCTTACGACATTTTAGCAAAAAATGTTTTCCGTAAAACCTTTTTTTTCTTCTATTTTTAGGTTGTGTCCGGACTCCTGGTGACGTTTTGAGACATTTTATACAACTACAGCACCAGAAATGTGCTGCTGAAGCTAGTCCGTTTTTTTGAATTTTTCGTAAGGGTCCCCCCTTACGACATTTTAGCAAAACATTTTTTTTTGTAAAACCTTTTTTTCTTCCATTTTTAGGTTGTGTCGGGACTCCTGATGACGTTTTGAGACATTTTATACAACTACAGCACCAGAAATGTGCTGCTGAAGCAAGTCCGTTTTTTTGAATTTTTCGTAAAGGTCCCCCCTTACGACATTCTAGCAAAAATTTTTTTTTCGTAAAACCTTTTTTTTCTTCCATTTTTAGGTTGTGTATGGACTCCTGATGACGTTTTGGGACATTTTATACAACTACAGCACCAGAAATGTGCTGCTGAAGCAAGTCTGTTTTTTTTAATTTTTTGTAAAGGTCCCCCCTTACGACATTTTAGCAAAAATTTTTTTTTCGTAAAACCTTTTTTCTTCCATTTTTAGGTTGTGTCGGCACTCCTGATGACGTTTTGGGACATTTTATACAACTACAGCACCAGAAATGTGCTGCTGAAGCAAGTCCGTTTTTTCGAATTTTTCATAAGGGTCCCCCCTTACGACATTTTAGCAAAACATTTTTTTTTGTAAAACCTTTTTTTCTTCCATTTTTAGGTTGTGTCGGGACTCCTGATGACGTTTTGAGACATTTTATACAACTACAGCACCAGAAATGTGCTGCTGAAGCAATGACATTTTAGCAAAAGTTTTTTTTTGTAAAACCTTTTTTTTCTTCCATTTTTAGGTTGTGTATGGACTCCTGATGACGTTTTGGGACATTTTATACAACTACAGCACCAGAAATGTGCTGCTGAAGCAAGTCCGTTTTTTTGAATTTTTCGTAAGGGTCCCCCCTTACGACATTTTAGAATTTTTTTTTTTTTTTTGTAAAACCTTTTTTTTCCTTCCATTTTTAGGTTGTGTCGGGACTCCTGATGACGTTTTGAGACATTTTATACAACTACAGCACCAGAAATGTGCTGCTGAAGCAAGTCCGTTTTTTTTAATTTTAGCAAAAAAATTTTTTTCGTAAAACCTTTTTTTTCTTCCATTTTTAGGTTGTGTATGGACTCCGGATGACGTTTTGGGACATTTTATACAACTACAGCACCAGAAATGTGCTGCTGAAGCAAGTCCGTTTTTTTGAATTTTTCGTAAGGGTCCCCCCCTTACGACATTTTAGAAATTTTTTATTTTTTTTGTAAAACCTTTTTTTTCTTCCATTTTTAGGTTGTGTCGGGACTCCTGATGACGTTTTGAGACATTTTATACAACTACAGCACCAGAAATGTGCTGCTGAAGCAAGTCTGTTTTTTTTAATTTTTCGTAAAGGTCCCCCCTTACGACATTTTAGCAAAAATTTTTTTTTCGTAAAACCTTTTTTCTTCCATTTTTAGGTTGTGTCGGGACTCCTGATGACGTTTTGGGACATTTTATACAACTACAGCACCAGAAATGTGCTGCTGAAGCAAGTCCGTTTTTTTGAATTTTTCGTAAGGGTCCCCCCTTACGACATTTTAGAAAAAATTTTTTTGTAAAACCTTTTTTTTCTTCCATTTTTAGGTTGTGTCGGGACTCCTGATGACGTTTTGAGACATTTTATACAACTACAGCACCAGAAATGTGCTGCTGAAGCAAGTCCGTTTTTTTGAATTTTTCGTAAAGGTCCCCCTTACGACATTTTAGCAAAAAATTTTTTTTCGTAAAACCTTTTTTTTCTTCCATTTTTAGGTTGTGTATGGACTCCTGATGACGTTTTGGGACATTTTATACAACTACAGCACCAGAAATGTGCTGCTGAAGCAAGTCCGTTTTTTTGAATTTTTCGTAAGGGTCCCCCCTTACGACATTTTAGAAAAAAATTTTTTTTTTGTAAAACCTTTTTTTTCTTCCATTTTTAGGTTGTGTCGGGACTCCTGATGACGTTTTGAGACATTTTATACAACTACAGCACCAGAAATGTGCTGCTGAAGCAAGTCCGTTTTTTTGAATTTTTCATAAAGGTCCCCCCTTACGACATTTTAGCAAAAAATTTTTTTTCGTAAAACCTTTTTTTTCTTCCATTTTTAGGTTGTCGGGACTCCTGGTGACGTTTTGAGACATTTTATACAACTACAGCACCAGAAATGTGCTGCTGAAGCAAGTCCGTTTTTTTAAATTTTTCGTAAAGGTCCCCCCTTATGACATTTTAGCAAAAATTTTTTTTTCGTAAAACCTTTTTTTTCTTCCAATTTTAGGTTGTGTCGGGACTCCTGATGACGTTTTGAGCCATTTTATACAACTACAGCACCAGAAATGTGCTGCTGAAACAAGTCCGTTTTTTTGAATTTTTCGTAAAGGTCCCCCCTTACGACATTTTAGCAAAACATTTTTTCCGTAAAACCTTTTTTTTCTTCTATTTTTAGGTTGTGTCGGGACTCCTGGTGACGTTTTGAGACATTTTATACAACTACAGCACCAGAAATGTGCTGCTGAAGCAAGTCCGTTTTTTTGAATTTTTCTCCTTATGACATTTTAGCAAAAAAATTTTTTTTCGTAAAACCTTTTTTTCCTTCCATTTATAGATTGTGTATGGACTCCTGATGACGTTTTGGGACATTTTATACAACTACAGCACCAGATATGTTCTGCTGAAGCAAGTCCGTTTTTTTGAATTTTTCGTAAGGGTACCCCCTTACGACATTTTAGCAAAACATTTTTTTTTGTAAAACCTTTTTTTTCTTCTATTTTTAGGTTGTGTCGGGACTCCTGGTGACGTTTTGAGACATTTTATACAACTACAGCACCAGAAATGTGCTGCTGAAGCAAGTCCGTTTTTTTGAATTTTTCTCCTTATGACATTTTAGCAAAAAAATTTTTTTTCGTAAAACCTTTTTTTCCTTCCATTTATAGATTGTGTATGGACTCCTGATGACGTTTTGGGACATTTTATACAACTACAGCACCAGATATGTTCTGCTGAAGCAAGTCCGTTTTCTTGAATTTTTCGTAAGGGTACCCCCTTACGACATTTTAGCAAAACATTTTTTTTTGTAAAACCTTTTTTTTCTTCCATTTTTAGGTTGTGTCGGGACTCCTGATGACGTTTTGAGACATTTTATACAACTACAGCACCAGAAATGTGCTGCTGAAGCAAGTCCGTTTTTTTGAATTTTTCGTAAAGGTCCCCCCTTACGACATTTTAGCAAAAAAGTTTTTCCGTAAAACCTTTTTTTTCTTCTATTTTTAGGTTGTGTCGGGACTCCTGGTGACGTTTTGAGACATTTTATACAACTACAGCACCAGAAATGTGCTGCTGAAGCAAGTCCGTTTTTTTGAATTTTTCGAAAGGGTCCCCCCTTACGACATTCTAGCAAAAATTTTTTTTTCGTAAAACCTTTTTTTTCTTCCATTTTTAGGTTGTGTCGGGACTCCTGGTGACGTTTTGAGACATTTCATACAACTACAGCACCAGATATGTGCTGCTGAAGCAAGTCCGTTTTTTGAATTTTTCGTAAGGGTACCCCCTTACGACATTTTAGCAAAACATTTTTTTTTGTAAAACCTTTTTTTTCTTCCATTTTTAGGTTGTGTCGGGACTCCTGATGACGTTTTGAGACATTTTATACAACTACAGCACCAGAAATGTGCTGCTGAAGCAAGTCCGTTCTTTTGAATTTTTCGTAAGGGTCCCCCCTTACGACATTTTAGCAAAAAATGTTTTCCGTAAAACCTTTTTTTTCTTCTATTTTTAGGTTGTGTCCGGACTCCTGGTGACGTTTTGAGACATTTTATACAACTACAGCACCAGAAATGTGCTGCTGAAGCTAGTCCGTTTTTTTGAATTTTTCGTAAGGGTCCCCCCTTACGACATTTTAGCAAAACATTTTTTTTTGTAAAACCTTTTTTTCTTCCATTTTTAGGTTGTGTCGGGACTCCTGATGACGTTTTGAGACATTTTATACAACTACAGCACCAGAAATGTGCTGCTGAAGCAAGTCCGTTTTTTTGAATTTTTCGTAAAGGTCCCCCCTTACGACATTTTAGCAAAAAAGTTTTTCCGTAAAACCTTTTTTTTCTTCTATTTTTAGGTTGTGTCGGGACTCCTGGTGACGTTTTGAGACATTTTATACAACTACAGCACCAGAAATGTGCTGCTGAAGCAAGTCCGTTTTTTTGAATTTTTCGAAAGGGTCCCCCCTTACGACATTCTAGCAAAAAATTTTTTTTCGTAAAACCTTTTTTTTCTTCCATTTTTAGGTTGTGTATGGACTCCTGATGACGTTTTGGGACATTTTATACAACTACAGCACCAGAAATGTGCTGCTGAAGCAAGTCCGTTTTTTTGAATTTTTCGTAAGGGTCCCCCCTTACGACATTTTAGCAAAACATTTCTTTTTGTAAAACCTTTTTTTTCTTCCATTTTTAGGTTGTGTCGGGACTCCTGATGACGTTTTGAGACATTTTATACAACTACAGCACCAGAAATGTGCTGCTGAAGCAAGTCCGTTTTTTTGAATTTTTCGTAAGGGTCCCCCCTTACGACATTTTAGCAAAAAATGTTTTCCGTAAAACCTTTTTTTTCTTCTATTTTTAGGTTGTGTCCGGACTCCTGGTGACGTTTTGAGACATTTTATACAACTACAGCACCAGAAATGTGCTGCTGAAGCTAGTCCGTTTTTTTGAATTTTTCGTAAGGGTCCCCCCTTACGACATTTTAGCAAAACATTTTTTTTTGTAAAACCTTTTTTTCTTCCATTTTTAGGTTGTGTCGGGACTCCTGATGACGTTTTGAGACATTTTATACAACTACAGCACCAGAAATGTGCTGCTGAAGCAAGTCCGTTTTTTTGAATTTTTCGTAAAGGTCCCCCCTTACGACATTTTAGCAAAAAAGTTTTTCCGTAAAACCTTTTTTTTCTTCTATTTTTAGGTTGTGTCGGGACTCCTGGTGACGTTTTGAGACATTTTATACAACTACAGCACCAGAAATGTGCTGCTGAAGCAAGTCCGTTTTTTTGAATTTTTCGAAAGGGTCCCCCCTTACGACATTCTAGCAAAAAAATTTTTTTCGTAAAACCTTTTTTTTCTTCCATTTTTAGGTTGTGTATGGACTCCTGATGACGTTTTGGGACATTTTATACAACTACAGCACCAGAAATGTGCTGCTGAAGCAAGTCCGTTTTTTTGAATTTTTCGTAAGGGTCCCCCCTTACGACATTTTAGCAAAACATTTCTTTTTGTAAAACCTTTTTTTTCTTCCATTTTTAGGTTGTGTCGGGACTCCTGATGACGTTTTGAGACATTTTATACAACTACAGCACCAGAAATGTGCTGCTGAAGCAAGTCCGTTTTTTTGAATTTTTCGTAAAGGTCCCCCCTTACGACATTTTAGCAAAAAAGTTTTTCCGTAAAACCTTTTTTTTCTTCTATTTTTAGGTTGTGTCGGGACTCCTGGTGACGTTTTGAGACATTTTATACAACTACAGCACCAGAAATGTGCTGCTGAAGCTAGTCCGTTTTTTTGAATTTTTCGTAAGGGTCCCCCCTTACGACATTTTAGCAAAACATTTTTTTTTGTAAAACCTTTTTTTTCTTCCATTTTTAGGTTGTGTCGGGACTCCTGATGACGTTTTGAGACATTTTATACAACTACAGCACCAGAAATGTGCTGCTGAAGCAAGTCCGTTTTTTTGAATTTTTCGTAAAGGTCCCCCCTTACGACATTTTAGCAAAAAAGTTTTTCCGTAAAACCTTTTTTTTCTTCTATTTTTAGGTTGTGTCGGGACTCCTGGTGACGTTTTGAGACATTTTATACAACTACAGCACCAGAAATGTGCTGCTGAAGCAAGTCCGTTTTTTTGAATTTTTCGAAAGGGTCCCCCCTTACGACATTCTAGCAAAAAAATTTTTTTCGTAAAACCTTTTTTTTCTTCCATTTTTAGGTTGTGTCGGGACTCCTGATGACGTTTTGAGACATTTCATACAACTACAGCACCAGATATGTGCTGCTGAAGCAAGTCCGTTTTTTGAATTTTTCGTAAGGGTACCCCCTTACGACATTTTAGCAAAACATTTTTTTTTGTAAAACCTTTTTTTTCTTCCATTTTTAGGTTGTGTCGGGACTCCTGATGACGTTTTGAGACATTTTATACAACTACAGCACCAGAAATGTGCTGCTGAAGCAAGTCCTTTTTTTTGAATTTTTCGTAAGGGTCCCCCCTTACGACATTTTAGCAAAAAATGTTTTCCGTAAAACCTTTTTTTTCTTCTATTTTTAGGTTGTGTCCGGACTCCTGGTGACGTTTTGAGACATTTTATACAACTACAGCACCAGAAATGTGCTGCTGAAGCTAGTCCGTTTTTTTGAATTTTTCGTAAGGGTCCCCCCTTACGACATTTTAGCAAAACATTTTTTTTTGTAAAACCTTTTTTTCTTCCATTTTTAGGTTGTGTCGGGACTCCTGATGACGTTTTGAGACATTTTATACAACTACAGCACCAGAAATGTGCTGCTGAAGCAAGTCCGTTTTTTTGAATTTTTCGTAAAGGTCCCCCCTTACGACATTCTAGCAAAAAATTTTTTTTCGTAAAACCTTTTTTTTCTTCCATTTTTAGGTTGTGTATGGACTCCTGATGACGTTTTGGGACATTTTATACAACTACAGCACCAGAAATGTGCTGCTGAAGCAAGTCTGTTTTTTTGAATTTTTTGTAAAGGTCCCCCCTTACGACATTTTAGCAAAAAATTTTTTTTCGTAAAACCTTTTTTCTTCCATTTTTAGGTTGTGTCGGCACTCCTGATGACGTTTTGGGACATTTTATACAACTACAGCACCAGAAATGTGCTGCTGAAGCAAGTCCGTTTTTTCGAATTTTTCATAAGGGTCCCCCCTTACGACATTTTAGCAAAAGTTTTTTTTTGTAAAACCTTTTTTTTCTTCCATTTTTAGGTTGTGTATGGACTCCTGATGACGTTTTGGGACATTTTATACAACTACAGCACCAGAAATGTGCTGCTGAAGCAAGTCCGTTTTTTTGAATTTTTCGTAAGGGTCCCCCCTTACGACATTTTAGAATTTTTTTTTTTTTTTTGTAAAACCTTTTTTTTCCTTCCATTTTTAGGTTGTGTCGGGACTCCTGATGACGTTTTGAGACATTTTATACAACTACAGCACCAGAAATGTGCTGCTGAAGCAAGTCCGTTTTTTTTAATTTTAGCAAAAAATTTTTTTTCGTAAAACCTTTTTTTTCTTCCATTTTTAGGTTGTGTATGGACTCCGGATGACGTTTTGGGACATTTTATACAACTACAGCACCAGAAATGTGCTGCTGAAGCAAGTCCGTTTTTTTGAATTTTTCGTAAGGGTCCCCCCCTTACGACATTTTAGAAATTTTTTATTTTTTTTGTAAAACCTTTTTTTTCTTCCATTTTTAGGTTGTGTCGGGACTCCTGATGACGTTTTGAGACATTTTATACAACTACAGCACCAGAAATGTGCTGCTGAAGCAAGTCTGTTTTTTTTAATTTTTCGTAAAGGTCCCCCCTTACGACATTTTAGCAAAAAATTTTTTTTCGTAAAACCTTTTTTCTTCCATTTTTAGGTTGTGTCGGGACTCCTGATGACGTTTTGGGACATTTTATACAACTACAGCACCAGAAATGTGCTGCTGAAGCAAGTCCGTTTTTTTGAATTTTTCGTAAGGGTCCCCCCTTACGACATTTTAGAAAAATTTTTTTTGTAAAACCTTTTTTTTCTTCCATTTTTAGGTTGTGTCGGGACTCCTGATGACGTTTTGAGACATTTTATACAACTACAGCACCAGAAATGTGCTGCTGAAGCAAGTCCGTTTTTTTGAATTTTTCGTAAAGGTCCCCCTTACGACATTTTAGCAAAAATTTTTTTTTTCGTAAAACCTTTTTTTTCTTCCATTTTTAGGTTGTGTATGGACTCCTGATGACGTTTTGGGACATTTTATACAACTACAGCACCAGAAATGTGCTGCTGAAGCAAGTCCGTTTTTTTGAATTTTTCGTAAGGGTCCCCCCTTACGACATTTTAGAAAAAAATTTTTTTTTTGTAAAACCTTTTTTTTCTTCCATTTTTAGGTTGTGTCGGGACTCCTGATGACGTTTTGAGACATTTTATACAACTACAGCACCAGAAATGTGCTGCTGAAGCAAGTCCGTTTTTTTGAATTTTTCATAAAGGTCCCCCCTTACGACATTTTAGCAAAAAATTTTTTTTCGTAAAACCTTTTTTTTCTTCCATTTTTAGGTTGTCGGGACTCCTGGTGACGTTTTGAGACATTTTATACAACTACAGCACCAGAAATGTGCTGCTGAAGCAAGTCCGTTTTTTAAAATTTTTCGTAAAGGTCCCCCCTTATGACATTTTAGCAAAAATTTTTTTTTCGTAAAACCTTTTTTTTCTTCCAATTTTAGGTTGTGTCGGGACTCCTGATGACGTTTTGAGCCATTTTATACAACTACAGCACCAGAAATGTGCTGCTGAAACAAGTCCGTTTTTTTGAATTTTTCGTAAAGGTCCCCCCTTACGACATTTTAGCAAAACATTTTTTCCGTAAAACCTTTTTTTTCTTCTATTTTTAGGTTGTGTCGGGACTCCTGGTGACGTTTTGAGACATTTTATACAACTACAGCACCAGAAATGTGCTGCTGAAGCAAGTCCGTTTTTTTGAATTTTTCTCCTTATGACATTTTAGCAAAAAAATTTTTTTTCGTAAAACCTTTTTTTCCTTCCATTTATAGATTGTGTATGGACTCCTGATGACGTTTTGGGACATTTTATACAACTACAGCACCAGATATGTTCTGCTGAAGCAAGTCCGTTTTTTTGAATTTTTCGTAAGGGTACCCCCTTACGACATTTTAGCAAAACATTTTTTTTTGTAAAACCTTTTTTTTCTTCTATTTTTAGGTTGTGTCGGGACTCCTGGTGACGTTTTGAGACATTTTATACAACTACAGCACCAGAAATGTGCTGCTGAAGCAAGTCCGTTTTTTTGAATTTTTCGTAAAGGTCCCCCCTTACGACATTTTAGCAAAAAAGTTTTTCCGTAAAACCTTTTTTTTCTTCTATTTTTAGGTTGTGTCGGGACTCCTGGTGACGTTTTGAGACATTTTATACAACTACAGCACCAGAAATGTGCTGCTGAAGCAAGTCCGTTTTTTTGAATTTTTCGAAAGGGTCCCCCCTTACGACATTCTAGCAAAAAAAATTTTTTCGTAAAACCTTTTTTTTCTTCCATTTTTAGGTTGTGTATGGACTCCTGATGACGTTTTGGGACATTTTATACAACTACAGCACCAGAAATGTGCTGCTGAAGCAAGTCCGTTTTTTTGAATTTTTCGTAAGGGTCCCCCCTTACGACATTTTAGCAAAACATTTCTTTTTGTAAAACCTTTTTTTTCTTCCATTTTTAGGTTGTGTCGGGACTCCTGATGACGTTTTGAGACATTTTATACAACTACAGCACCAGAAATGTGCTGCTGAAGCAAGTCCGTTTTTTTGAATTTTTCGTAAAGGTCCCCCCTTACGACATTTTAGCAAAAAAGTTTTTCCGTAAAACCTTTTTTTTCTTCTATTTTTAGGTTGTGTCGGGACTCCTGGTGACGTTTTGAGACATTTTATACAACTACAGCACCAGAAATGTGCTGCTGAAGCTAGTCCGTTTTTTTGAATTTTTCGTAAGGGTCCCCCCTTACGACATTTTAGCAAAACATTTTTTTTTGTAAAACCTTTTTTTCTTCCATTTTTAGGTTGTGTCGGGACTCCTGATGACGTTTTGAGACATTTTATACAACTACAGCACCAGAAATGTGCTGCTGAAGCAAGTCCGTTTTTTTGAATTTTTCGTAAAGGTCCCCCCTTACGACATTTTAGCAAAAAAGTTTTTCCGTAAAACCTTTTTTTTCTTCTATTTTTAGGTTGTGTCGGGACTCCTGGTGACGTTTTGAGACATTTTATACAACTACAGCACCAGAAATGTGCTGCTGAAGCAAGTCCGTTTTTTTTAATTTTTCGAAAGGGTCCCCCCTTACGACATTCTAGCAAAAAATTTTTTTTCGTAAAACCTTTTTTTTCTTCCATTTTTAGGTTGTGTATGGACTCCTGATGACGTTTTGGGACATTTTATACAACTACAGCACCAGAAATGTGCTGCTGAAGCAAGTCCGTTTTTTTGAATTTTTCGTAAGGGTCCCCCCTTACGACATTTTAGCAAAACATTTCTTTTTGTAAAACCTTTTTTTTCTTCCATTTTTAGGTTGTGTCGGGACTCCTGATGACGTTTTGAGACATTTTATACAACTACAGCACCAGAAATGTGCTGCTGAAGCAAGTCCGTTTTTTTGAATTTTTCGTAAAGGTCCCCCCTTACGACATTTTAGCAAAAAAGTTTTTCCGTAAAACCTTTTTTTTCTTCTATTTTTAGGTTGTGTCGGGACTCCTGGTGACGTTTTGAGACATTTTATACAACTACAGCACCAGAAATGTGCTGCTGAAGCAAGTCCGTTTTTTTGAATTTTTCGAAAGGGTCCCCCCTTACGACATTCTAGCAAAAAATTCTTTTTCGTAAAACCTTTTTTTTCTTCCATTTTTAGGTTGTGTATGGACTCCTGATGACGTTTTGGGACATTTTATACAACTACAGCACCAGAAATGTGCTGCTGAAGCAAGTCCGTTTTTTTGAATTTTTCGTAAGGGTACCCCCTTACGACATTTTAGCAAAAAATTTTTTCCGCAAAACCTTTTTTTTCTTCCATTTTTAGGTTGTGTCGGGACTCCTGATGACGTTTTGAGACATTTTATACAACTACAGCACCAGAAATGTGCTGCTGAAGCTAGTCCGTTTTTTTGAATTTTTCGTAAGGGTCCCCCCTTACGACATTTTAGCAAAACATTTTTTTTTGTAAAACCTTTTTTTCTTCCATTTTTAGGTTGTGTCGGGACTCCTGATGACGTTTTGAGACATTTTATACAACTACAGCACCAGAAATGTGCTGCTGAAGCAAGTCCGTTTTTTTGAATTTTTCGTAAAGGTCCCCCCTTACGACATTTTAGCAAAAAAGTTTTTCCGTAAAACCTTTTTTTTCTTCTATTTTTAGGTTGTGTCGGGACTCCTGGTGACGTTTTGAGACATTTTATACAACTACAGCACCAGAAATGTGCTGCTGAAGCAAGTCCGTTTTTTTTAATTTTTCGAAAGGGTCCCCCCTTACGACATTCTAGCAAAAAAATTTTTTTCGTAAAACCTTTTTTTTCTTCCATTTTTAGGTTGTGTATGGACTCCTGATGACGTTTTGGGACATTTTATACAACTACAGCACCAGAAATGTGCTGCTGAAGCAAGTCCGTTTTTTTGAATTTTTCGTAAGGGTCCCCCCTTACGACATTTTAGCAAAACATTTCTTTTTGTAAAACCTTTTTTTTCTTCCATTTTTAGGTTGTGTCGGGACTCCTGATGACGTTTTGAGACATTTTATACAACTACAGCACCAGAAATGTGCTGCTGAAGCAAGTCCGTTTTTTTGAATTTTTCGTAAAGGTCCCCCCTTACGACATTTTAGCAAAAAAGTTTTTCCGTAAAACCTTTTTTTTCTTCTATTTTTAGGTTGTGTCGGGACTCCTGGTGACGTTTTGAGACATTTTATACAACTACAGCACCAGAAATGTGCTGCTGAAGCAAGTCCGTTTTTTTGAATTTTTCGAAAGGGTCCCCCCTTACGACATTCTAGCAAAAAATTTTTTTTCGTAAAACCTTTTTTTTCTTCCATTTTTAGGTTGTGTATGGACTCCTGATGACGTTTTGGGACATTTTATACAACTACAGCACCAGAAATGTGCTGCTGAAGCAAGTCCGTTTTTTTGAATTTTTCGTAAGGGTACCCCCTTACGACATTTTAGCAAAATTTTTTTTCCGCAAAACCTTTTTTTTCTTCCATTTTTAGGTTGTGTCGGGACTCCTGATGACGTTTTGAGACATTTTATACAACTACAGCACCAGAAATGTGCTGCTGAAGCAAGTCCGTTTTTTTGAATTTTTCGTAAGGGTCCCCCCTTACGACATTTTAGCAAACATTTTTTTTTTCGTAAAACCTTATTTTTCTTCCATTTTTAGTTTGTGTATGGACTCCTGATGACGTTTTGGGACATTTTATACAACTACAGCACCAGAAATGTGCTGCTGAAGCAAGTCCGTTTATTTTTATTTTTCGTAAGGGTCCCCCCCTTACGACATTTTAGCAAAAAATGTTTTCCGTAAAACCTTTTTTTTCTTCTATTTTTAGGTTGTCGGGACTCCTGGTGACGTTTTGAGACATTTTATACAACTACAGCACCAGAAATGTGCTGCTGAAGCAAGTCCGTTTTTTTGAATTTTTCGTAAGGGTCCCCCCTTACGACATTTTAGCAAAAATTTTTTTTTCGTAAAACCTTTTTTTTCTTCCATTTTTAGGTTGTCGGGACTCCTGATGATGTTTTGAGACATTTTATACAACTACAGCACCAGAAATGTGCTGCTGAAGCAAGTCCGTTTTTTTGAATTTTTCGTAAAGGTCCCCCCTTACGACATTTTAGCAAAAAATCTTTTCCGTAAAACCTTTTTTTTCTTCTATTTTTAGGTTGTGTCCGGACTCCTGGTGACGTTTTGAGACATTTTATACAACTACAGCCCCAGAAATGTGCTGCTCAAGCAAGTCCGTTTTTTTGAATTTTTCGTAAGGGTCCCCCCTTACGACATTTTAGCAAAAAATTTTTTTTTGTAAAACCTTTTTTTTCTTCCATTTTTAGGTTGTGTCGGGACTCCTGATGACGTTTTGAGACATTTTATACAACTACAGCACCAGAAATGTGCTGCTCAAGCAAGTCCGTTTTTTTAAATTTTTCGTAAGGGTCCCCCCTTAAAAAATCCCACTTAATATACTTTGGGTAACAACAGTCAATATTTATTTATTTTATTTTATTTTTTTAGGGGGGTAACAGTCAATATGTATTTATTTATTAGATTTTATTTTTTTCATATATAATAAAAGTTAGCTTTTGTTTAACCAAATATTGTGTGTTTTTTTCCACATACAACAACCTATCTGGACTCGATAAGAGAATCGATAAGGAATCGGTTTTGATAATAGGATTCGATAATAGGCTCGAACTCGATAATTTCTTATCAAACATCATCCCATAAAGCCAGTAGATAACACTTTTCAAAATGTATTACTTAGGACTACAACTTGACAAAAGTATTGGGACACTTAGGACTAGAACTGGACAAAAGTATTGGGACACTTCGGACTAAATGTAGACAAAAGTATTGGGACACTTAGGACTACCACTTGACAAAAGTATTGGGACACATAGGACTACCACTGGACAAAAGTATTGGGACACTTACACTGGCCAAAAGTATTGGGACGCTTACACTGGACAAAAGTATTGGGACACTTAGGACTACCACTGGCCGAAAGTATTGGGACACTTAGGACTACAACTTCACAAAAGTATTGGGACACATAGGACTACCACTGGACAAAAGTATTGGGACACTTAGGACTACCACTGGACAAAAGTATTGGGACACTTACACTGGCCAAAAGTATTGGGACACTTAGGACTACAACTTGACAAAAGTATTGGGACACTTAGGACTACAACTGGACAAAAGTATTGGGACACTTAGGACTACCATCGGACAAAAGTATTGGGACACCTACACTGGCCAAAAGTATTGGGACACTTACACTGGCCAAAAGTATTGGGACACTTAGGACTACAACTTGACAAGAGTATTGGGACACTTCGGACTAAACGTAGACAAAAGTATTGGGACACTTAGGACTACCACTTGACAAAAGTATTGGGACACTTACACTGGCCAAAAGTATTGGGACGCTTACACTGGACAAAAGTATTGGGACACTTAGGGCTACCACTGGACAAAAGTATTGGGACACTTACACTGGCCAAAAGTATTGGGACACTTACACTGGCCAAAAGTATTGGGACACTTAGGACTACAACTTGACAAAAGTATTGGGACACTTAGGACTACAACTGGACAAAAGTATTGGGACACTTAGGACTACCACTGGACAAAAGTATTGGGACACTTACACTGGCCAAAAGTATTGGGACACTTAGGACTACAACTTGACAAAAGCATTGGGACACTTAGGACTACAACTGGACAAAAGTATTGGGACACTTAGGACTACCACTTGACAAAAGTATTGGGAGACTTACACTGGCCAAAAGTATTGGGACACTTACACTGGCCAAAAGTATTGGGACACTTAGGACTACAACTTGACAAAAGTATTGGGACACTTAGGACTAATACTGGACAAAAGTATTGGGACACTTACACTGGCCAAAAGTATTGAGACACTTAGGACTACAACTTGACAAAAGCATTGGGACACTTAGGACTACAACTGGACAAAAGTATTGGGACACTTAGGACTACCACTGGACAAAAGTATTGGGACACCTACACTGGCCAAAAGTATTGGGACACTTAGGACTACAACTTCACAAAAGTATTGGGACACATAGGACTACCACTGGACAAAAGTATTGGGACACTTACACTGGCCAAAAGTATTGGGACACTTAGGACTACAACTTCACAAAAGTATTGGGACACATAGGACTACCACTGGACAAAAGTATTGGGACACTTACACTGGCCAAAAGTATTGGGACGCTTACACTGGACAAAAGTATTGGGACACTTAGGACTACCACTGGACAAAAGTATTGGGACACTTACACTGGCCAAAAGTATTGGGACACTTAGGACTACAACTTGACAAAAGTATTGGGACACTTAGGACTACAACTGGACAAAAGTATTGGGACACTTAGGACTACCACTGGACAAAAGTATTGGGACACTTACACTGGCCAAAAGTATTGGGACACTTAGGACTACAACTTGACAAAAGTATTGGGACACTTACACTGGCCAAAAGTATTGGGACACTTAGGACTACAACTTGACAAAAGTATTGGGACACTTAGGACTACAACTGGACAAAAGTATTGGGACACTTAGGACTATCACTGGACAAAAGTATTGGGACACTTACACTGGCCAAAAGTATTGGGACACTTAGGACTACAACTTGACAAAAGTATTGGGACACTTAGGACTACCATTGGACAAAAGTTTTGGGACACCTACACTGGCCAAAAGTATTGGGACACTTGGGACTAAAACTTGACAAAAGTATTGGGACACTTAGGACTAGCACCTGCCAAATATGCGGGCCCGACCAATGCTGCTTGCAGCTTTAATTTACACTGGATTTGCCACACTCTTGCTAAAGATTAGCATTAGTGATTTTACATGGCGGTCTCTAAATTTGGCAATGAACACTACAACAAAGATGTGCGTTCCAATCAAACAGCTGATGCGTAATAAGTACAATACTTACAGTAGAATCACTTTTTAGGGACATTTTCTGTCATAGTATTTTTAGAATGAAAAAATCACTTTGGACAGATGTGATATTAAGGGAGGATTGCATTGTGGCCTCAAAATGTGTTTTTAATGCAAAAAGTCACATTTTATCTCTTGTTTGTTGGCCGAAATGACCAAAGCAGGTGTAATCGTGGAGCAAAGCCTCTAAATGAGAAATGTGTCAACTCCAGACGGTGCAGAATGTCTTTGATAATATTTACCGAGGGCAGAGAAAAAAAATGAAAGTGAACGTTTATTCAATCGCAGCATGGCCTCGCTAATTTCCCGGCAGTTTAGGAGAACTGCGAAATGCCATGTTTACCTCTGGTGTCTGAGGGCATGTGTTTGTGTCGCCGCTTGCACGTGCACGCATAAAGACTTGAATGGACCGTCTGTGTGGGCTCCTGCAATAAACTGGCTGCTAAGACACGCTGCCATCCAAGGCTGAGAGTCAGTGCTCCCTTGGCTCAGGTCTGTGCTTGTCCTTTATGCTTCGCACCCTCGTAAAAGACGGGATAAGGGGGAAACAACACCAATAAGAGGTGCATTCAAGTCACTTGACCACCTTGAACCGACTAGAAGTTACAAATGCCTGAGCAAATTGTTGAACAGTTTAACAAAAACCTTTCTCAACCAGCTATTGCAAGGAATTTAGGGATTTCACCATCTACGGTCTGTAATATCATCAAAGGGTTCAGAGAATCTGGAGAAATCACTGCTAAGCAGCTAAGCCCGTGACCTTCGATCCCTCAGGCTGTACTGCATCGACAAGCGACATCAGTGTGTAAAGGATATCACCACATGGGCTCAGGAACACTTCAGAAACCCACTGTCAGTAACTACAGTTGGTCGCTACATCTGTAAGTGCAAGTTAAAACTCTCCTATGCAAGGCGAAAACCGTTTATCAACAACACCCAGAAACGCCGTCGGCTTCGCTGGGCCTGAGCTCATCTAAGATGGACTGATACAAAGTGGAAAAGTGTTCTGTGGTCTGACAAGTCCACATTTCAAATTGTTTTTGGAAACTGTGGACGTCGTGTCCTCCGGACCAAAAAGGAAAAGAATCATCCGGATTGTTATAGGCGCAAAGTGTAAAAGCCAGCATGTGTGATGGTATGGGGGTGTATTAGTGCCCAAGACATGGGTAACTTACACATCTGTGAAGGCGCCATTAATGCTGAAAGGTACATACAGGTTTTGGAGCGACATATGTTGCCATCCAAGCGACGTTACCATGGACGCCCCTGCTTATTTCAGCAAGACAATGCCAAGCCACGTGTTATATCAACGTGGCTTCATAGTAAAAGAGTGCGGGTACTAGACTGGCCTGCCTGTAGTCCAGACCTGTCTCCCATTGAAAATGTGAAGCCTAAAATAGCACAACGGAGACCCCCGGACTGTTGAACAACTTAAGCTGTACATCAAGCAAGAATGGGAAAGAATTCCACCTGAGAAGCTTAAAAAATGTGTCTCCTCAGTTCCCAAACGTTTACTGAGTGTTGTTAAAAGGAAAGGCCATGTAACACAGTGGTGAACATGCCCTTTCCCAACTACTTTGGCACGTGTTGCAGCCATGAAATTCTAAGTTAATTATTATTTGCAAAAAATAAATAAAGTTTATGAGTTTGAACATCAAATATGTTGTCTTTGTAGCATATTCAACTGAATATGGGTTGAAAAGGATATCTAACACAATTTCCCAACTCATATGGAAACGGGGTTTGTAAGTATAATTAAACTTTTTTAAAACAGGTTACTAGTTAGAAAAGCTTTTTGGTTGCATGGAGATGGCCTAAAAACGTCTTTTTAAAATGTTTATTCTTTAAAAAAAAAAAAAAAGTTACAAAAATATACAGTACAGGCCAAACGTTTGGACACACCTTCTCATTTCAATATTTTAATGAATATTTACATTGTAGATTGTCACTGAAGGCATCAAAACTATGACACCTGTGAAGTGAAACCCATTTCAGGTGACTACCTCTTGAAGCTCATGGAGAGAATGCCAAGAGTGTGCAAAAAAGTAATCAGAGCAAAGGGTGGCTATTTTGAAGAAACTAGAATATAAAATATGTTTTCAGTTATTTCACCTTTTTTTGTTAAGTACATAACTCCACATGTGTTCATTCATAGTTTTGATGTGACAATCTACAATGTAAATAGTCATGAAAATAAAGAAAACACATTGAAGGAGAAGATGTGTCCAAACTTTTTGGCCTGTACTAGGGATGTCCGATAATGGCTTTTTGCTGATACCCCGATATTATCCAACTTTTAAATTACCGATACCGATATCAACCGATTCCGATATATACAGTTGTGGAATTAACACATTATTATGCCTAATTTGGACAACCAGGTATTGTGACGATAAGGTTCTTTTTTTAAAAATTAATCAAATAAAATAAGATAAATAAATTTAAAACATTTTCTTGAATAAAAAAGAAAGTAAAACAATATAAAAACAGTTACATAGAAACTAGTAATGAATTAAATTTAGTAAAATGAAGTGTTAAAGGTTAGTACTATTAGTGGAGCAGCAGCACGCACAATCATGTGTGCTTACGGACTGTATCCCTTGCAGACTGTATTGATATATATTGATATATAATGTAGGAACCACAATATTAATAACAGAAAGAAACAACCCTTTTGTGTGAATGAGTGTGAATGGGGGAGGGAGGTTTTTTTGGGTTGGTGCGCTAATTGTAAGTGTATCTTGTGTTTTTTATGTTGATTTAATAAAAATAAAAATAAATATTGAAAAAAAACGATACTGATAATAAAAAAAAACGATACCGATAATTAATATCTGTTAATATTACATTTTAACGCATCTCTAATATCAATATATATCAATACAGTCTGCAAGGGATACAGTCCGTATGCACACATGATTGTATAAAATAAGATCAATAAATTAAAAACATTTTCTTGAATAAAAAAGAAAGTAAAACAATATAAAAACAGTTACGTAGAAACTAGTAATGAATGAAATTTAGTAAAATGAAGTGTTAAAGGTTAGTACTATTAGTGGAGCAGCAGCACGCACAATCATGTGTGCTTACGGACTGTATCCCTTGCAGACTGTATTGATATATATTGATATTAGAGATGTCTGATAATATCGGCATGCCGATATTATCGGCCGACAAATGCGTTAAAATGTAATATTAACAGGTATTAATTATCGGTACCGTTTTTTTTTTATCGGTATTGTTTTTTTAAAATATTTATTTATTTAATTATTTTTTTATTAAATCAACATAAAAAACACAAGATACACTTACAATTAGTGCACCAACCCAAAAAACCTTCCTCCCCCATTCACACTCATTCACACAAAAGGGTTGTTTCTTTCTGTTATTAATATTCTGGTTCCTACATTATATATCAATATACAGGTAAAAGCCAGTAAATTAGAATATTTTGAAAAACTTGATTTATTTCAGTAATTGCATTCAAAAGGTGTAACTTGTACATT
This sequence comes from Nerophis lumbriciformis, assembly GCF_033978685.3. Classification (NCBI taxonomy): domain Eukaryota; kingdom Metazoa; phylum Chordata; class Actinopteri; order Syngnathiformes; family Syngnathidae; genus Nerophis; species Nerophis lumbriciformis. The sequence continues at coordinate 3,065,491 of NC_084568.2, forward strand.
ATATTTATTCATTGCACACAGACTGATGCATTCAAATGTTAATATTCGACACCAGATGACATGGCACCCCAAACCATCACTGATGGTGGAAACTTTACACTAGACTTCAGGCAACGTGGATCCTGTGCCTCTCCTGTCTTCCTCCAGACTCTGGGACCTCGATTTCCAAAGGAAATGCAAAATTTGCATGGTTGGGTGATGGTTTGGGGTGCCATGTCATCTGCTGGTGTCGGTCCACTCTGTTTCCTGAGATCCAGGGTCAACGCAGCCGTCTACCAGCAAGTTTTAGAGCACTTCATGCTTCCTGCTGCTGACCTGCTCTATGGAGATGGAGATTTCAAGTTCCAACAGGACTTGGCGCCTGCACACAGCGCAAAATCTACCCGTGCCTGGTTTACGGACCATGGTATTTCTGTTCTAAATTGGCCCGCCAACTCCCCTGACCTTAGCCCCATAGAAAATCTGTGGGGTATTGTGAAAAGGAAGATGCAGAATGCCAGACCCAAAAACGCAGAAGAGTTGAAGGCCACTATCAGAGCAACCTGGGCTCTCATAACACCTGAGCAGTGCCAGAAACTCATCGACTCCATGCCACGCCGCATTAACGCAGTAATTGAGGCAAAAGGAGCTCCAACCAAGTATTGAGTATTGTACATGCTCATATTTTTCATTTTCATACTTTTCAGTTGGCCAACATTTCTAAAAATCCCTTTTTTGTATTAGCCTTAAGTAATATTCTAATTTTGTGACACACGGAATTTTGGATTTTCATTTGTTGCCACTTCAAATCATCAAAATTAAATGAAATAAACATTTGAATGCATCAGTCTGTGTGCAATGAATAAATATAATGTACAAGTTACACCTTTTGAATGCAATTACTGAAATAAATCAAGTTTTTCAAAATATTCTAATTTACTGGCTTTTACCTGTATATCAATACAGTCTGCAATGGATACAGTCCGTAAGCACACATGATTGTGCGTGCTGCTGCTCCACTAATAGTACTAACCTTTAACACTTAATTTTACTCATTTTCATTCATTACTAGTTTCTATGCAACTGTTTTTATATTGTTTTACTTTCTTTTTTATTCAAGAATTTTTTTTAAATTTATTTATCTTATTTTATTTTATAATTTTTTTTTTAAAGAACCTTATCTTCACCATACCTGGTTGTCCAAATTAGGCATAATAATGTGTTGATTCCACGACTGTATATATCGGTTGATATCGGTATCGTAATTAAATTAAAGAGTTGGACAATATCAGAATAACGGATATCGGCAAAAAGCCATTATCGGACATCCCTAATTGATATATAATGTAGGAACCAGAATATTAATAACAGAAAGAAACAACCCTTTTGTGTGAATGAGTGTAAATGGGGGAGGGAGTTTTTTTGGGGTTGGTGCACTAATTGTAAGTGTATCTTGTGTTTTTTATGTTGATTTAATAAAAAAAAAAAAAAAAAAAAAAAACGATACCGATAATAAAAAAAACGATACCGATTACATTTTAAAGCATTTATCGGCCGATAATATCGGCAGGACGGTATTATCGGACATCTCTAACCTGTACTCTATATATGACTTCTTTTGAACATTTTTATGACTGAAACCCTTCCGGGTCCCCCGGTCCAACTTAAAGGGGAACATTATCACCAGACCTATGTAAGCGTCAATATATACCTTGATGTTGCAGAAAAAAGACCATATATTTTTTTAACCGATTTCCGAACTCTAAATGGGTGAATTTTGGCGAATAAAACGTCTTTCTAATATTCGCTCTCGAAAGCAATCCGCCATTTTCTCAAACACCGAGTCAAATCAGCTCTGTTATTTTCCGTTTTTTCGACTGTTTTCCGTACCTTGGAGACATCATGCCTCGTCGGTGTGTTGTCGGAGGGTGTAACAACACCAACAGGGACGGATTCAAGTTGCACCAGTGGCCCAAAGATGCCAAAGTGGCAAGAAATTGGACGTTTGTTCCGCACACTTTACCCACGAAAGCTATGCTACGACAGAGACGGCAAGAATGTGTGGATATCCTGCGACACTCAAAGCAGATGCATTTCCAACCATAAAGTCAAAGAAATCTGCCGCCAGACCCCCATTGAATCTGCCGGAGTGTGTGAGCAATTCAGGGACAAAGGACCTCGGTAGCACGGCAAGCAATGGCGGCAGTTTGTTCCCGCAGACGAGCGAGCTAAACCCCCTATCGACCCTAGCTTCCCTGGCCTGCTGACATCAACTTCAAAACTGGACAGATCAGCTTTCAGGAAAAGAGCGCGGATGAGGGTATGTCTACAGAATATATTAATTGATGAAAATTGGGCTGTCTGCACTCTCAAAGTGCATGTTGTCGCCAAATGTATTTCATATGCTGTAAACCTAGTTCATAGTTGTTAGTTTCCTTTAATGCCAAACAAACACATACCAATCGTTGGTTAGAAGGCGATCGCCGAATTCGTCCTCGCTTTCTCCCGTGTCGCGTCGTTTTCGTCGGTTTCGCTTGCATACGGTTCAAACCGATACGGCTCAATAGCTTCAGTTTCTTCTTCAATTTAGTTTTCGCTACCTGCCTCCACACTACAACCATCCGTTTCAATACATGCGTAATCTGTTGAATCGCTTAAGCCGCTGAAATCCGAGTCTGAATCCGAGCTAATGTCGCTATAGCTTGCTGTTCTTTCCGCCATGTTTGTTTGTGTTGGCTTCACTATGTGACGTCACAGGAAAATGGACGGGTGTTTATAACGATGGTTAAAATCAGGCACTTTGAAGCTTTTTTTAGGGATATTGCGTGATGGGTAAAATTTTGAAAAAAACTTCGAAAAATATAATAAGCCACTGGGAACTGATTTTTAATGGTTTTAACCCTTCTGAAATTGTGATAATGTTCCCCTTTAAAAGGCGATTTTTGCAGCGTTTTAAATGGGAAAGTTGAAGACCGTGCAGCCAATGACAATCTTAGAGAGCCAACTGTATCCTAGGCTGCCCACTAGCCCCCGGCCAACGTCCGGTCCGCGCAGATTGAGCGAAAATCCATCCCGTTGCTCAACGTTAGCTCGGCAGCCCCGTCTCTTCTTCCGCATCTCCTTCGGGTCTCTTCACACGAACTGCTGTATGGTAAAAAAAAACAAAAAAAAAACAGGTCACCGGTGCAAACGTGGCCAAAAGGCTCCGCCAGGCAGATCCAAAAGTTCACAAAAAAATCACCAAAAGCGCCACCCTTTGTTGCGCAGTCCCAAAGGGGCCCGAACCAAAAGGCAAAACATCAAGAACACAAAAGCGCGGAACTCCTGCAACCAGCAACCACCATAGCGGTGCCATCTTGGGGAAAACAACAACAAATTAAAAGCTTTTTGGAGTCTGTGACTGATCGGGGGCGGTACCTCTGGATTGGCAGACCGGGGTGGTGGTTCCTCTCTTTAAGAAGGGGAACCGGAGGGTGTGTTCCAACTATCGTGGGATCACACTCCTCAGCCTTCCCGGTAAGGTCTATTCAGGTGTACTGGAGAGGAGGCTACGCCGGATAGTCGAACCTCAGATTCAGGAGGAACAGTGTGGTTTTCGTCCTGGTCGTGGAACTGTGGACCAGCTCTATACTCTCGGCAGGGTCCTTGAGGGTGCATGGGAGTTTGCCCAACCAGTCTACATGTGCTTTGTGGACTTGGAGAAGGCATTCGACCGTGTACCCCGGGAAGTCCTGTGGGGAGTGCTCAGAGAGTATGGGGTAACGGACTGTCTTATTGTGGCAGTTCGCTCCCTGTATAATCAGTGTCAGAGCTTGGTCCGCATTGCGGGCAGTAAGTCGGACACGTTTCCAGTGAGGGTTGGACTCCGCCAAGGCTGCCCTTTGTCACCGATTCTGTTCATAACCTTTATGGACAGAATTTCTAGGCGCAGTCAGGGCGTTGAGGGGATCTGGTTTGGTGGCTGCAGGATTAGGTCTCTGCTATTTGCAGATGATGTGGTCCTGATGGCTTCCTCCGGCCAAGATCTTCAGCTCTCACTGGATCGGTTCGCAGCCGAGTGTGAAGCGACTGGGATGAGAATCAGCACCTCCAAGTCCGAGTCCATGGTTCTCTCCCGGAAAAGGGTGGAGTGCCATCTCCGGGTTGGGGAGGAGATCTTGCCCCAAGTGGAGGAGTTCAAGTACCTCGGAGTCTTGTTCACGAGTGGGGGAAGAGTGGATCGTGAGATCGACAGGCGGATCGGTGCGGCGTCTTCAGTAATGCGGACGCTGTATCGATCCGTTGTGGTGAAGAAGGAGCTGAGCCGGAAGGCAAAGCTCTCGATTTACCGGTCAATCTACGTTCCCATCCTCACCTATGGTCATGAGCTTTGGGTCATGACCGAAAGGACAGGATCACGAGTACAAGCGGCCGAAATGAGTTTCCTTCGCCGAGTGGCGGGGCTCTCCCTTAGAGATAGGGTGAGAAACTCTGTCATTCGGGGGGAGCTCAAAGTAAAGCCGCTGCTCCTCCACATGGAGAGGAGCCAGATGAGGTGGTTCGGGCATCTGGTCAGGATGCCAACCGAACGCCTCCCTAGGAAGGTGTTTCGGGCACGTCCGACCGGTAGGAGGCCGCGGGGAAGACCCAGGACACGCTGGGAAGACTATGTCTCCCGGCTGGCCTGGGAACGCCTGGGGATCCCCCGGGAGGAGCTGGACGAAGTGGCTGGGGAGAGGGAAGTCTGGGCTTCCCTGCTTAAGCTGCTGCCCCCGCGACCCGACCTCGGATAAGCGGAAGAAGATGGATGGATGGATGACTGATAGTGATGAGCGATACCACTGATTTGAATTCCAATTGGAAAATATAATAAGCCACTGGGAACTGATTTTTAATGGTTTTAACCCTTCTGAAATTGTGATAATGTTCCCCTTTAAGGGCTTTGAAAATGAAAAAATATCAAAATAGCCCCTCCCCCCCACACACACTTGGATTTTTCAGTGGAAAAAGTTTGGACACCCCTGCTTTCTATTGAGAAATGTGCAAGTCTGACTGGAGGCAGAAGAGGATCTGGCCGAGACAGACTGCAGGATTCGACATTGGCTTACTTCCTGTCATTGACTGCGGGTCACATGGCGAGTGCGTGGGCGCGAGATAATGGAATGCGTTAAAAGGGTTAGGCTCCTTGCAGCAGATACACTGTCACACACACACACACACACACACACACACACACAAGTGCGTGTTCAAGACAAATAAGTAACTGCTGTTTGTTTGGACCTGCAACAATCTTTCACGCGGTCATGAATGAAGTGAAGAGTTCCTGTCAGGCATCAATGGAGCCGCCGAGCGATACAAAGGTTGAATGGTGCAGCTGTGAAACTAAGTGTGCTTCCTAAAGTGCAGCACATGTACATGCATACACCCACCCGCCGACATGTGCCTCCAACATTTTGCAGTTTCCTTCTGCTATAAATCTTAGCGTGTGAATGGAACCTGAACATCCAATCCCCGTCGCTCGCAGGCCCAACGTCCCGCCCCTTTCCTAGGCTGCCTTACGGCTTCTGTGAAACCTCTGAGTTATAGTGTCGGCGCATGTCACGGCAAAACGCATTTCAAGCTGTAAATCAGAGGCATCAACGTGCACTTTAGACGTACTCCACTGTAAAGGTATCGGAATCAAAGGTCCGTTTGTTCAAAATATACGGCAACATTTATCTTCTATGCCGCTTGTCGGACAGAGCAAGGATAGATATGTGAGGCTGTATCACCACTGACACCCCATGTGGCCCCACACACACACACACACACACACACACACACACACACACACACACACACACACACACACACACACACACACACACACACACACACATTCTTGTATTTGTTACCTTCTTGAGACCTCTGAATAATGCCTACCTCTTTAGGACCAGCATTTCTAGATATATACAGATGTGTATTTACAACATTAATAATAAATACATACTATGCAAATATAAAAAAGCATGTGGTGAAAAATGAGTTGGAATTTCACAAGGAAAAGGTCACAATTTCACAAGAAAAACGTAGAATTCTGGCAGTGTTATAATAAAAGTTGTAATTGTACTACATTCTCTATTAGATGCAATGTTATTGGGACCATGATTTCGGTCCTAACTTGTTCACATCTCCTCATATGGAAGACACTTTTCCTTGTTGATGTCTCAAGAAGGCTAGAAATACAATAACACACACACACACACACACACACACACACACACGTTCTTGTATTTGTTACCTTCTTGAGACATCTGAATAATGCCTACCTTTTTAGGACCAGCCTTTCTAGATATATAAAGATGTGTATTTACAACATTAATAATAAATACATACTATGCAAATACAAAAAAAGCTACTTGTGAAAACTGAGTTGGAATTTCACAAGGAAAAGGTCACAATTTCACAAGAAAAACGTAGAATTTTGGCAGTTATAATAAAAGTCGTAATTTTAATACATTCTCTACTAGAAGCAATGTTATTGGGACCATGATGTCGGTCCTAACTTGTTCACATCTCCTCATATGGAAGATACTTTTCCTTGTTGATGTCTCAAGAAGGGTTGAAATACAAGAACACACACACATGCACACACATTCTTGTATTTATTACCTTCTTGAGACCTGAGAATAATGCCTACCTCTTTAGGACCAGCCTTTCTAGATATATAAAGATGTGTATTTACAATATTAATAATATATACATACAATGCAAATATAAAAAAGCTTGTTGTGAAAAAAAGAGTTGGAATTTCACAAGGAAAAGGTCACAATTTCACAAGAAAAACGTAGAATTTTGGCAGTGTTATAATAAAAGTCCTAATTTTACTACATTCTCTATTAGATGTAATGTTATTGGGACCATGATTTCGGTCCTAACTTGTTCACATCTCCTCATATGGAAGATACTTTTCCTTGTTGAAGTCTCAAGAAGGGTAGAAATACAAGAACACAAACAAACACACACATTCTTGTATTTGTTACCTTCTTGAGACCTCTGAATAATGCCCACCTCTTTAGGACCACGCTTTCTACATATATAAAGATGTGTATTTACAACATTAATAATAAATACATACTATGCAAATATAAAAAAAGCTAGTTGTGAAAAATGAGTTGGAATTTCACAAGGAAAAGGTCACAATTTCACAAGAAAAACATAGAATTTTGGCAGTGTTATAATAAAAGTCCTAATTTTACTACATTCTCTATTAGATGCAATGTTATTGGGACCATGATTTCGGTCCTAACTTGTTCACATCTCCTCATATGGAAGATACTTTTCCTTGTTGAAGTCTCAAGAAGGGTAGAAATACAAGAAGACACACAAACACACACATTCTTGTATTTGTTACCTTCTTGAGACCTCTGAATAATGCCCACCTCTTTAGGACCACGCTTTCTACATATATAAAGATGTGTATTTACAACATTAATAATATATACATACTATGCAAATACAAAAAAAGCTAGTTGTGAAAAATGAGTTGGAATTTCACGGGGAAAAGGTCACAATTTCACAAGAAAAACGTTGAATTTTGGCAGTGTTATAATAAAAGTCGTAATTTTACTACATTCTCTATTAGATGCAATGTTATTGGGACCATGATTTCGGTCCAAACTTGTTCACATCTCCTCATATGGAATATACTTTTCCTTGTTGAAGTCTCAAGAAGGGTAGAAATACAAGAACACACACACATTCTTGTATTTGTTACCTTCTTGAGACCTGAGAATAATGCCTACCTCTTTAGGACCAGCCTTTCTAGATATCTAAAGATGTTTATTTACAACATTAATAATATATACATACTATGCAAATACAAAAAAAGCTAGTTGTGAAAAATGAGTTGGAATTTCACAAGGAAAAGGTCACAATTTCACAAGAAAAACGTAGAATTTTGGCAGTGTTATAATAAAAGTCGTAATTTTACTACATTCTCTATTAGATGCAATGTTATTGGGACCATGATTTCGGTCCTAACTTGTTCACATCTCCTCATATGGAAGACACTTTTCCTTGTTGAAGTCTCAAGAAGGGTAGAAATACAAGAACACAAACAAACACACACATTCCTGTATTTGTTACCTTCTTGAGACCTGAGAATAATGCCTACCTCTTTAGGACCAGCCTTTCTAGATATATAAAGACGTGTATTTACAACATTAATAATATATACATACTATGCAAACATAAAAATGCTTGTTGTGAAAAATGAGTTGGAATTTCACAAGGAAAAGGTCACAATTTCACAAGAAAAACTTAGAATTTTGGCAGTGTTATAATAAAAGTCCTAATTTTACTACATTCTCTATTAGATGCAATGTTATTGGGACCATGATTTCGGTCCTAACTTGTTCACATCTCCTCATATGGAAGATACTTTTCCTTGTTGATGTCTCAAGAAGGGTTAAAATACAAGAACACACACACATTCTTGTATTTGTTACCTTCTTGAGACCTGAGAATAATGCCTACCTCTTTAGGACCAGCCTTTCTAGATATATAAAGATGTGTATTTACAACATTAATAATAAATACATACTATGCAAATATAAAAAAGCTTGTTGTGAAAAATGAGTTGGAATTTCACAAGGAAAAGGTCACAATTTCACAAAAAAAACGTAGAATTTTGGCAGTGTTATAATAAAAGTCGTAATTTTACTACATTCTCTATTAGATGCAATGTTATTGGGACCATGATTTCGGTCCTAACTTGTTCACATCTCCTCATATGGAAGACACTTTTCCTTGTTGATGTCTCAAGAAGGGTAGAAATACAAGAACACACACACATATTCTTGTATTTGTTACCTTCTTGAGACCTGAGAATAATGCCTACCTCTTTAGGACCAGCCTTTCTAGATATATAAAGATGTTTATTTACAACATTAATAATATATACATACAATGCAAATATAAAAAAGCTTGTTGTGAAAAATGAGTTGGAATTTCACAAGAAAAAGGTCACAATTTCACAAGAAAAACGTAGAATTTTGGCAGTGTTATAATAAAAGTCGTAATTTTACTACATTCTCTATTAGATGCAATGTTATTGGGACCATGATTTCGGTCCTAACTTGTTCACATCTCCTCATATGGAAGATACTTTTCTTTGTTGGTGTCTCAAGAAGGGTAGAAATACAAGAACACAAACAAACACACACATTCTTGTATTTGTTACCTTCTTGAGACCTCTGAATAATGCCCACCTCTTTAGGACCACGCTTTCTAGATATATAAAGATGTGTATTTACAACATTAATAATAAATACATACTATGCAAATACAAAAAAAGCTACTTGTGAAAAATGAGTTGGAATTTCACGGGGAAAAGGTCACAATTTCACAAGAAAAACGTAGAATTTTGGCAGTGTTATAATAAAAGTCGTAATTTTACTACATTCTCTATTAGATGCAATGTTATTGGGACCATGATTTCGGTCCTAACTTGTTCACATCTCCTCATATGGAAGATACTTTTCCTTGTTGATGTCTCAAGAAGGGTAGAAATACAAGAACACACACACACACACACACACACACACACACACACACACATTCTTGTATTTGTTACCTTCTTGAGACCTCTGAATAATGCCTACCTCTCTAGGACCAGCCTTTCTAGATATATGAAGATGTGTATTTACAACATTAATAATATATACATACTGTGTAAATATAAAAATGCTTGTTGTGAAAAATGAGTTGGAATTTCACAAGGAAAAGGTCACAATTTCACAAGAAAAACGTAGAATTTTGGCAGTGTTATAATAAAAGTCGTAATTTTACTACATTCTCTATTAGATGCAATGTTATTGGGACCATGATTTCGGTCCTAACTTGTTCAAATCTCCTCATATGGAAGATACTTTTCCTTGTTGATGTCTCAAGAAGGGTAAAAATACAAGAACACACACACATTCTTGTATTTGTTACCTTCTTGAGACCTGAGAATAATGCCTACCTCTTTAGGACCAGCCTTTCTAGATATATAAAGATGTGTATTTACAACATTAATAATAAATACATACTATGCAAATACAAAAAAAGCTAGTTGTGAAAAATGAGTTGGAATTTCACAAGGAAAAGGTCACAATTTCACACAAAAAACGTAGAATTTTGGCAGTGTTATAATAAAAGTCGTAATTTTACTACATTCTCTATTAGATGCAATGATATTGGGACCATGATTTCGGTCCTAACCTGTTCACATCTCCTCATATGGAAGACACTTTTCCTTGTTGATGTCTCAAGAAGGGTAGAAATACAAGAGCACACACAAACACACACATTCTTGTATTTGTTACCTTCTTGAGACCTGAGAATAATGCCTGCCTCTTTAGGACCAGCCTTTCTAGATATATAAAGATGTGTATTTACAACATTAATAATATATACATACTATGCAAATACAAAAAAGCTAGTTGTGAAAAATGAGTTGGAATTTCACAAGGAAAAGGTCACAATTTCACAAGAAAAACATAGAATTTTGGCAGTGTTATAATAAAAGTCGCAATTTTACTACATTCTCTATTAGATGCAATGTTATTGGGACCATGATTTCGGTCCGAATTTGTTCACATCTCCTCATATGGAAGACACTTTTCCTTGTTGATGTCTCAAGAAGGGTAGAAATACAAGAACACACACAAACACACACATTCTTGTATTTGTTACCTTCTTGACACCTGAGAATAATGCCTACCTCTTTAGGACCACCCTTTCTAGATATATAAAGATGTGTATTTACAACATTAATAATAAATACATACTATGCAAATACAAAAAAAGCTACTTGTGAAAAATGAGTTGGAATTTCACAAGGAAAAGGTCACAATTTCACAAGAAAAACGTAGAATTTGGCAGTGTTATAATAAAAGTCGTAATTTTACTACATTCTCTATTAGATGCAATGTTATTGGGACCATGATTTCGGTCCTAACTTGTTCACATCTCCTCATATGGAAGACACTTTTCCTTGTTGATGTCTCAAGAAGGGTAGAAATACAAGAACACACACAAACACACACACACACACACACACACACATGCACACATATTCTTGTATTTGTTACCTTCTTGAGACCTCTGAATAATGCCTACCTCTTTAGGACCACCCTTTCTAGATATATAAAGATGTGTATTTACAACATTAATAATAAATACATACTATGCAAATACAAAAAAAGCTAGTTGTGAAAAATGAGTTGGAATTTCACAAGGAAAAGGTCACAATTTCACAAGAAAAACGTAGAATTCTGTCAGTGTTATAATAAAAGTCGTAATTTTACTACATTCTCTATTAGATGCAATGTTATTGGGACCATGATTTCGGTCCTAACTTGTTCACATCTCCTCATATGGAAGACACTTTTCCTTGTTGATGTCTCAAGAAGGGTAGAAATACAAGAACACAAACAAACACACACATTCTTGTATTTGTTACCTTCTTGAGACCTCTGAATAATGCCCACCTCTTTAGGACCAGCCTTTCTAGATATATAAAGATGTGTATTTACAACATTAATAATATATACATACTATGCAAATATAAAAAACCTTGTTGTGAAAAATGAGTTGGAATTTCACAAGAAAAAGGTCACAATTTCACAATTATAATAATAATAATTGTAATTTCACTTGGCAAAAATATGACAAAAGTCCTCATTTTACTCAAAAAATGTGTCACTATTTTACAAAAACAGAAACATTTGAAATATTGTGATAAAAGTCCGAATTCTATATGACAAATGTCACCATGTCGCATAAAAAAGTAACAATTTTAAATAAGGAAGTAATAATTTTATGAGAAAATATTACAATGTTTTACACACACACACACACACACACACACACACACACACACACACACACACACACACACACACACGCACGCACGCACGCACACACACACACACACACACACACACACACACACACACATTTTTGTATTTGTTACCTTTTTGAGACCTCTGAATAATGCCTACCTCTTTAGGACCAGCCTTTCTAGATATATAAAGATGTGTATTTACAACATTAACAATATATACATACTATGCAAATATAAAAAAGCTTGTTGTGAAAAATGAGTTGGAATTTCACAAGAAAAAGGTCACAATTTCACAATTATAATAGTAATTGTAATTTCACTTGGCAAAAATATGACAAAAGTCCTCATTTTACTCAAAAAATGTGTCACTATTTTACAAGAACAACAGAAAAATTAGAAATATCGTGATAAAAGTCCGAATTCTATATGACAAATGTCACCATTTCGCATAAAAAAAGTAACAATTTAAACATAAAAAAGTAATAATTTTACGAGAAAATATTGCAATGTTACACACACACACACACACACACACACACACACACACACACACACACACACACACACACACACACACACACACACACACACACACACGCACACACTATTGTCTTGTATTTGTTACCTCTGAATAATGCTCTTTAGGACCAGCCTTTCTAGATAGGCTCAGGAAAAGCCTTATCCCTGCAGCTATAGCCGCCCTTAACAGCACGCCCGGTCAACCTGTCTGACAAGCCTGTAAATGTGTGTTGGTCATGTACGATGTCTTTTTGTTATTTTTGTTTTTGTGATGTGTAATGTCTATTGTTCAAATGTACGGCGGTGAAAATGAATTCCCCCAAGGGGACCAATAAATCTAAATCTAAATCTAAAATCTAAATGTGTATTTACAACATTAATAATATATACATACTATGTAAATATAAAAAAGCTACTTGTGAAAAAGTAGTTGGAATTTCACAAGATAAAGGTCACAATTTCACAAGAAAAACTTGGAATTTTGGCAGTATTATAATAGAAGTCGGAATTGTACTCAACACAAGTCAAAATGTTACAAGAAAAACTGAACATTTGTGCAATATTATGATAAAAGTTGGAATTGTACTCAATAACAGTCGCAATTTTACAAGAAAAGCTTAAACTTTTGGCAATTTTATGAAAAAACAAAAGTCACAATTTTACAAAAAAACTGTAAAATGTTGTAAAATGTTGGCAATATTATAATAGTAATTGTAATTTCACGAGGCAAAAATATGACAAAAGTCATCATTTTACTCCAAAAATGTCACTAATTTACAAGAACAACAAAAAAAATTGGCAACATTGTGATAAAAGTCCGAATTTTATACGACAAATGTCGCCATTTTGCATAAAAAAGTAATAATGTTACATAAAAAAAAAATAATTTTGCGAGAAAATATTGCATTACGGAAACAGAAAGAATATGATAAATTGTTCCCAATTTTATAAGAAAGAAGTCAACACTGCTTTTAGTTCATTTTATTTGTGGGTGGAATTTTTTGTTTGTAATTGGTTTTTAATCTTCATTATTTACTTCAAGTTATTACAGTATGTCTCTATATACATATTTATTTAATTTGTTTAAATTAATTTTGGCCAAAGGGGGCGCATTTCAATTTCTTACACACACTTGTTATTACATATATTGACCAAAGGGGGAGCACTTCAAATTTGTACACACACTTGTTATTACATATGTTGGCCAGAGGGGGAGCACTTTTAAAAGCGACACACAGTCAATTTAAAAAATCCCTCCTTTTTGGGACCACCCTCATTTTGATAGATGTCACCAGCAGGGGTGCAAATGAGACATTCTCTATTAGATGCAATGTTATTGATTTATGTCATCACTTGTTCACAACTCCTCATATGGAAGATACTTTTCCTTCTTCATGTCTCAAGAAGGGTGAAAATACAAGGACACACTCACACACTCACACACACACACACACACACACACACACACACACACACACACACACACACACGCACACACACGCACACACACGCACACTCTTGTATTTCTTACCTGCTTGAGACCTGAAAAAAATGCCTACCTCTTTAGGACCACCCTTTCTAGATATATAAAGATGTGTATTTACAACATTAATAATATATACATACTATGCAAATATAAAAAAGCTTGTTGTGAAAAATGAGTCGGAATTTCACAAGGAAAACTTAGAATTTTGGCAGTATTATAGTAAAAGTCATAATTTTACTCAACTCAAGTCAAAATTTTACAAGAAAAAGTGAACATATGAGCAATGTTATGATGAAAGTTGGAATTTAACTCAATAACAGTCTCAATTTCACAAGAAAAGCTTAAACATTTGGCAATTTTATGAAAAGAGTCGTAATTTTATTCGACAAAAGTCACAATTTTATAAGAAAACTTTAAAATGTGGGTAATATTATAATAATAATCGGGATTTCACTTGGCAAAATGATGACAAAAGTCACAATTTTACTCAAAAAATGTCACTATTTTACAAGAACAACAAAAAAATTGGCCATATTGGGATAAAGGTCAGAATTTTATGACAAATGTCACCATTTTGCATTAAAAAGTAATAATTTTACATGATAAAAAAGTAATAATTTTACGAGAAAATATTGCAATATTACAGAAACAGAAAGAATATGAGAAATTGTTCCCAATTTTATTAGTAAAAAGTTGACACATTGGGAGAAAAAGACTGCTTTAAGTGAATTTATTTATTTATTTTTTGTTTGTAATTGTTTTTTAATCTTCATTATTTACTTCCAAGTTATTTCAGTATGTCTCTATATACATTTTTTTTAATTCATTTTGTCCAAAGGGGGCGTGTTTCAATTTCTTACACACACTTGTTATTCCATATGTTGGCCAGAGGGGGAGCACTTCAAATTTTTACACACACTTGTTATTACATATGTTGACCAGAGGGGGAGCACTTTTAAAAGCGACACAAAGTCAATTAGAAAAATCCCTCCTTTTTGGGACCACCCTCATTTTGATAGATGTCACCAGCAGGGGTGCAAATGAGACATTCTCTATTAGATGCAATGTTATTGATTTATGTCATCACTTGTTCACACCTCCTCATATGGAAGGTAAAAAAAATTTTCAAGGTTAAAAATGATTTTCAAGGTAAAAAATGATTTTCAAGGTTAAAAATGATTTTCAAGGTAAAAAATGATTTTTATGGTAAAAAATGATTTTCAAGGTAAAATTTTTTTTTCAAGGTTAAAAATGATTTTCAAGGTAAAAAATGATTTTCAAGGTAAAAAAAAGTTTTCAAGGTAAAAAATGATTTTCAAGGTAAAAAATGATTTTCAAGGTAAAAAAAAATTTTTAAGGTAAAAAAAATTTTTCAAGGTAAAATTTTTTTTTGAAGGTTAAAATCGATTTTCAAGGTAAAAAATGATTTTCAAGGTAAATTTTTTTTTTCAAAGTTAAAAATGATTTTCAAGGTAAAAATTTTTTTTCAAGGTATCATTTTTTTTCAAGGTAAAAAATGATTTTCAAGGTAAAAAATGATTTTCAAGGTAAAAAAAAATTCTAAGGTAAAAAAAATTTTTCAAGGTAAATTTTTTTTTTCAAGGTTAAAAATGATTTTCAAGGTAAAAAATGATTTTCAAAGTAAAAAATGATTTTCAAGGTAAAAAACATTTTTCAAGGTACAATTTTTTTTTCAAGGTAAAAAATTATTTTCAAGGTAAAAAAAAATTTTTAAGGCAGGAGAAGAAGGATCAACAACATAAAAAAGCAATATAAACCAGCATAGACCTCCACCAAGGCCCGTAGTAGATCAGTACTAAATCGTGCACCTATTAGTTCAATCCTTGGCAACACAACTTCAGCATGTTTGGACTGGGGCTGGACGATTGTGCCAAAAATAATGACACCGATTATTTTGAATCACAATTAATAACCAGATTATTCATTAATTAGAAAACATGAGTGTTTGTTGTACCACCATTACTTAAACCAGACGTCACCAGCAGGAAAAAACGTCACATTTTGGGCAAATTCCAAACGGCTCATTTGGAGATAGTAAGAAGGAAGGCAAGATTGTTTTATAAATATCTCGGCCATGCCTCCATGCTTTGATTTCACATGTTCGGGACTTATACAGATCCCAAATCCACAAAAACAGGCAAGAAAAGTTGGTTTTGCATTAAAGCACAAAAAAAAAAAAAAGTAAAATATTTTAATTCATAGGCAAATTCATTAATTATTTAGTGTTACAAGCAGGCCCGGCCCTAACCAATCTGGCGCCCTAGGCAAGATTTTAGGTGGCGCCCCCCCCACATCGGCAGTGAAGTGTATATACTCACAAGAAACCGAATAGCTTTGTCTTTGACCTTTTTTTTTTTACTTACAACTATACCTAATATATAAAGGGGTGGAAAAGTGACTATTACCTGCAGGGCAAACATTAGCTAACCAGAAGGCAATAACAATGTAAACAAAAAACACCTGCTTAAAAGATCTAATACAAATGTCCCTGAGGAATGTAAGGTGGGAGTACTGTAATTACCTAACGTTACATTATTATTTTCCATAACAATTTAGCCCCCTCCACAATATTAACCCGACGTTAAAACAGAACTAGCTATTTATTGATTAGCAATTGCCGAATCATGTAGCATTAGCTTAATGCTAAAAAGCCAGGTTACTATCACATTCTGTAACAGACAAATCATTTCATGTAGGCTAACGTTACCTACCTGCTAACTCTGTCTTTTCTCGTTTCTACTCCTCTTCTTTTCTCTTTTTTCTTCCCTGGGCACCTGACAGTTTTGACCGTTTTGACATCTTGTGTTGATTTTTTGATGTGGTGACGTCCAAAAAGAGTCATGATACGGGAAGGGAGGGGGCGCACCGTGCGGGGGAGAGGGGGGGGGGGGGGGCGTAATGTTGTAACAAATAATATTTCTATTAAATAGGCTTTACTTTGCATTTTAATTAACGTGGGATTATTTTTTGTATTTAGAAATAATAATACCAACTTTTTTTTTTTTTTTCTCCAACATTTGTGGCACTGGCGTGGCGCCCCCTGATGGACGGCGCCCTTAGCATTTGCCTATACGGCCTATGCCACGGGCCGGCCCTGGTTACAAGCGGCCCTTTTAAGGGCAGCCGTGACTGCGGTGTGGCCCTCAATGAAAACAAGTATGACACCCCTGTTTTAGAGTTTTTTCAATGATAAAGGCAAAAAGAGATGTTAATGTCTCTTGTATTCATGGTAGTATTTATTAGGGGTGTAACAGTACTAGGGATGTCCCGATCCGATATTTGGATCGGATCGGCCGCCGATATTTGCCAAAAAATGCGTATCGGCAAGGTATGGGAAAATGCCGATCCAGATTCAGTTTTAAAAAAAAAATCCGGTCCGTGTTTTCTAACGCACTGATTTAAATAATACATTCCACTTTTCTGCTGCTCCCTAATTTCCGTTCCGCATTTTCCAGCACACCTTCAACACATCCACAGGTCTGTGGATTCTCACGCAGTTGCTTTTAGCTGCTGGCATTACACGACAGGCTCTTCTCACTCTTTCCTGTGTCTCCCTCTCACAGACAGCAAGTGCACCTTCTTACACACGTCACATACTGTCACGTCATACGTCACATACTGTCACGTCATACGCAGGGCCGGCCCGTGGCATAGGCTGTATAGGCAAATGCTAAGGGCGCCGTCCATAAGGGGGCGCCACGCCAGTGCCACAAATGTTGGAGAAAAAAAGAAAAGAAAAAAAAGTTGGTACTATTATTTCTAAATACAAAAAATAATCCCACGTTAATTAAAATGCAAAGTAAAGCCTATTTAATAGAAATATTATTTGTTACAACAATACGCCCCCCCTCCTCCCCCCGCACGGTGCGCCCCCTACCTTCCCGTATCATGACTCTTTTTGGACGTCAGAACATCAAAAAATCAACACAAGATGTCAAAACGGCCAAAACTGACAGGTGCCCAGGGAAGAAAAAAAGAGAAAAGAAGAGGAGGAGAAACGAGAAAAGACAGAGGTAGCAGGTAGGTAACGTTAGCCTACATGAAATGATTTGTCTGTTACAGAATGTGATAGTAACCTGGCTTTTTAGCATTAAGCTAATGTTACATGATTCGGCAATTGCTAATCAATAAATAGCTAGTTCTGTTTTAACGTCGGGTTAATATTGTGGAGGGGGCTAAATTGTTATGGAAAATAATAATGTAACGTTAGGTAATTACAGGAGCTCCCACCTTACATTCCTCAGGGACATTTGTATTAGATCTTTTAAGCAGGTGTTTTTTGTTTACATTGTTATTGCCTTCTGGTTAGCTAATGTTTGTCCTGCAGGTAATAGTCACTTTTCCACCCCTTTATATATTAGGTATAGTTGTAAGTAAAAAAAAAAGGTCAAAGACAAAGCTATTCGGGTTCTTGTGAGTATATACACTTCACTGCCGATGTGGGGGGGCGCCACCTAAAATCTTGCCTAGGGCGCCAGATTGGTTAGGGCCGGGCCTGGTCATACGTCACATACTGTCACGACATACGTCACATACTGTCACGTCGTACATCACATACGTATACGTCCTCCCCGAGCAGAGAGGTAGCAGCATGGCTAACGTTAGCTGTGATGCTAGCGCAGCCGTGTGACCAATGTTCCCTCTAAGGTGCGCGCCTGTGTGCATAGCAATTATATGCCACGCACAAAATAAAATAAAAAAAATAAGCGCATAACAATTTTCGACACACGGACACGACAGAGAAAACAGTTTTCGTCATCATTGTTCAAATATTGTGACGTCTGTCGAGACGCTTTATCTCCATTCGGTGCCACACGTCCACACCATCAAAATGCCGAGGCAAACATTTCCACATCAACACCGTATGAAAAAATGAGTGATTTTTTTAGTTGTGATTTCCTTCTCTGCATGAAAGTTTAAAAGTAGCATATATTAATGCAGTATGAAGAAGAATGTTTTAATGTAGACATGCAAGCCTTGAAAGAACATTTTGAAAATCAAGACTACATTTCCTGCAAATGGGTGCATTTCTACCCTATATTTTAACTAGATTTATTCTCATAT
This sequence comes from Nerophis lumbriciformis, assembly GCF_033978685.3. NCBI lineage: Eukaryota > Metazoa > Chordata > Actinopteri > Syngnathiformes > Syngnathidae > Nerophis > Nerophis lumbriciformis. The sequence continues at coordinate 3,084,411 of NC_084568.2, forward strand.
CAAACTCTTTTGGCTGTCTTTTTGACACTTACATCCGGCGCCCCCCTCCACACCCTGGATTATAAATAATGTAAATAATTCAATGTGATTATCTTGTGTGATGACTGTATTATGATGATAGTATATATCTGATAGTATATATCTGTATCATGAATCAATTTAAGTGGACCCCGACTTAAACAAGTGTAAAAACTTATTGGGGTGTTACCATTTAGTGGTCAATTGTACGGAATATGTACTTCACTGTGCAACCTACTAATAAAAGTCTCAATCAATCAATCAAAACACATAGAATCATCATACTGCTGTGATTATATGCATCAAGTGTTCATTCAAGGCTAAGGCAAAATATCGAGATATATATCGTGTATCGCAATATGGCCTTAAAATATCGCAATATTAAAAAAAGGCCATATCGCCCAGCCCTAGTTTCAATGATGCCATTTCTGTTTGTCATGTATCATTTTGTCTATTTTGTGTTTATCCTTGAATAAACAGGTCAGTTTCTTGTTACCAACCATTGTGTATTATTCAAACTCCCCTAATTCAGCTGGCTAGTTGTTATCAAGAGTACTAAAACCCTTTTCAACATGATTCTGACAACTAAGTAGGCTAAATAACTTTAAACTTTAATACATGCTCGGATAGGCCAGTATCGGTCAGTATCGGTATCGGTATCGGATCGGAAGTGCAAAAACAATATCGGTATCGGATCGGAAGTGCAAAAACCTGGATCGGGACATCCCTAAACAGTACACAAAAATGTCGGTTCGGTACATACCTCGGTTTCGAGGTCACGGTTCGGTTCATTTTCGGTACAGTAAGAAAACAACAAAATGTACATTTTGGGGTTATTTATTTACCAAATTTGCAAAATCTTCCACCAAAAATATTTTTCTTAGTGGCATATTTGATGTGAAGTAATGGGAACCTTGGATAGGTCAATAATTCATAATTAACATTGATTTTGATTCAATATTATGTTTCGAGCAATGACAGTTTGAAAGAAAAAAAAACAGCTTTATTAGTCAACATTGCAACTTTTTCTAAATTAAATTTAAGCTTTTTTATTTCACTTTTGTTATGTTTTTGTTTATTTTAATAATATTTTTAGAATGTGCCGTGGGCCTTTAAAACATTAGCTGTGGGCCGCAAATGGCCTCCGGGGCACACTTTTGACACCCCTGCTATAGATAATAAAAAATTAAATGTGATAAATCTTTGGATAAAAAGCAGAGCCTGGCGATGCATGCGCGTTTATCAAAACTCTCTCTCTCTCTCTCTGTCTCTGCCCCTCCCTCACCAATGCTGCTGCACGCACAATTTGTTTTGTTTTCAACCCCTTCTTAACCCTGAACGTACATTGAAAATACACACAACCCTAACTCAAAATGCCGGACATTTAAGGCATTTAAGAAACTCCGCCCTGACAGCTCTGCAAAAGAGGACATGTCCGGGGAAAAGAGGATGTATCCTAGCCCGTTAGCTGCTAGCATGCCGTGTGTTGTGCCTCGGTGTGCATTGTTTACACAACGTGCATTGCGCTACTTAATATATCCGTGTGGAAACTCGTTCGGTACACCTCCGAACCGAACCGGAACCCCCGTACCGAAACGGTTCAATACAAATACACGTACCGTTACACCTAGTATTTACATTAGCGCTCCAGTAAATGAGCAATATCAATGTTGCGTGAGTTTACCAAACTAAATCCAATGGTGACTTGTCCATTGGTGGGACTGTAAGTGTAAATGGTCCACTTGTATGTCTGCCCTGTGACTCACTGGTGACCGGTCCAAGTCAGCTGGACTAGACTCCAGCTCCCCCCCCGTGATCCTCGACATGAATGAGTGACTGTTTTAATTATTGCGGTTATAATTTGGCTTCCGTGTAAAACTGCATTGCATCATTCTGAGACCGGAGTGTAATATTTAGGTTGACCTCACTGAGTTACAGCTCCTGTTATGACGCAATGCACTGCCAACGACAATAATAATAATATTGTGGAATGAATCGCTTAATCCTAACTAAGACATATTATCGTTGTTTGAATTTAGTTTTATAAACAAGGTTTGTCTGTTAAAACCTGAAAGGTCAAATTGTTTGTACCTGATTAGAGTCTTCAGAGGTGTCACATGATGTGATGTTCCCCTTTCAGTCATTGATAGACGGACCTGGTTTATAAAGTCAGGGTATTATCAGCAGGCCAAAGAACCTCTTCACTATTTTGCATTAAATGTCATTGTGCAAATGTACGCAATGCTATGGATTGATTTGATACTGTACTACAAGTTTTTAACCTTTTTGACCTCGCGGCCCAACTTTTCCATTACAGAAGGGCCCAAGGCTCACTCAAATATAAACACCAAATTAGTAATCTTACTCTTGATTTTAATCGTATTAATAATTACATTTGACCTAATTTAATTTGCCCAGGTCTGAGCTACCCCCTCGACCCCGAGAGGGACAAGCGGTAGAAAATGGATAAATGAATGGATGGACAGAGTGATGGATGGACCATAAGTAGCAGGTTTATCTTTGGTCCAGGCCCTTTAAAGGGGAACATTATCACCAGACCTATGTAAGCGTCAATATATACCTTGATGTTGCAGAAAAAAGACCATATATTTTTTTAACTGATTTCCGAACTCTAAATGGGTGAATTTTGGCGAATTAAATATTCGCTCTCGGAGCGATGACGTCACAACGTGACGTCGCATCTGGAAGCAATCCGCCATTTTCTCAAACACCGGGTCAAAACAGCTCTGTTATTTTCCGTTTTTTCGACTGTTTTCCGTACCTTGGAGACATCATGCCTCGTCGGTGTGTTGTCGGAGGGTTTAACAACACCAGAGGTGGGTAGAGTAGCCAGAAATTGTACTCAAGTAAGAGTACTGTTACTTTAGAGATTTATTACTCAAGTAAAAGTAAGGAGTAGTCACCCAAATATTTACTTGAGTAAAAGTAAAAAGTATGTTGTGAAAAAACTACTCAAGTACTGAGTAACTGATGAGTAACATACACACACATATCATATATATATATATATATATATATATATATATATGTATATATATATATATATATATATATATATATATATATATATATACATACACACATATATACTGTATATACACACACATATATATATATATATATATATACACACACATATATATACATACACACATATATATACTGTATATACATATATATATATATATATATATATATACATACACACATTTATATATATATATATATATATATATACACATACATATATACATACATACATACATACATATATATATATATATATATATATATATATATATATATATATATATATATATATATATATATATATACACAGTATATAATTTATATTTATTTATTTTGCCGTTTTTGTTTACATGTTAAAGGTGTTTTAATGAACATACATGCATGTTTAACACATATAGATTCCTTTCTTTCATGAAGACAAGAATATAAGTTGGTGTATTACCTGATTCTGATGACTTGCATTGATTGTAATCAGACAGTAGTGATGATAGCGTCCACGTTTTCAAATGGCAATGAAAAAAAGTTCCTCCTTTCTGTCTAATACCACATGAAAGTGGTTGGTTTTTAGCATCTTATTTGTCCAGCTTCCATATTCGTTTTTATACACTTTACAAGAAATACATTGGCGGCAAACTCCGTAGCTTACTAGTTTGTTTGCGCTGGCTTTCGGAGACTCTTGTTTTGAAAGCGCAGGCGTGATGGAGCGGCACTTTTATTGTGAAGACAGGAACTGTGCAGTCAGTCTTTAGGATGTACGATTGAAATAAAAAAGGGTCTTTTTTCCTTCACACTTTTGATTGATTGATTGGAACTTTTATTAGTAGATTGCACAGTACAGTACATATTCCGTACAATTGACCACTTAATGGTAACACCCCAATAAGTTTTTCAACTTGTTTAAGTCAGGTCATGTGACCGCCTGGCTCTGTTTGATTGGTCCAACGTCACCAGTGACTGCATCTGATTGGTGGAACGAAGTGAACGTCACCAGTGACTGTATTTGTTGAAACGCAGGCACTATGAAGGTCTGTCTGACAGACCAAAACAAACAAAGCGTGCATTAACAGATCGATAAAAATTAGTAGCGAGTAGCGAGCTGAATGTAGATAAAAGTAGCGGAGAAAAAGTAGCGTTTCTTCTCTATAAATATACCCAAGTAAAAGTAAAAGTATGTTGCATTAAAACTACTCTTAGAAGTACAATTTATCCCAAAACTTACTCAAATAGATGTAACGGAGTAAATGTAGCGCGTTACTACCCACCTCTGAACAACACGAACAGGGACGGATTCAAGTTGCACCAGTGGCCCAAAGATGCGAAAGTGGCAAGAAATTGGACGTTTGTTTACCGACGAAAGCTATGCTACGACAGAGATGGCAAGAATGTGTGGATATCCTGCGACACTCAAAGCAGATGCATTTCCAACGATAAAGTCAAAGAAATCTGCCGCCAGACCCCCATTGAATCTGCCGGAGTGTGTGAGCAATTCAGGGACAAAGGACCTCGCTAGCACGGCAAGCAATGGCGGCAGTTTGTTCCCGCAGACGAGCGAGCTAAACCCCCTATCGACCCTAGCTTCCCTGGCCTGCTGACATCAACTCCAAAACTGGACAGATCAGCTTTCAGGAAAAGAGAGCGGATGAGGGTATGTCTACAGAATATATTAATTGATGAAAATTGGGCTGTCTGCACTCTCAAAGTGCATGTTGTTGCCAAATGTATTTCATATGCTGTAAACCTAGTTCATAGTTGTTAGTTTCCTTTAATGCCAAACAAACATACCAATCGTTGATCGCCGAATTCGTCCTCGCTTTCTCCCGTGTCGCTGGCTGTCGTGTCGTTTTCGTCGGTTTCGCTTGCATACGGTTCAAACCGATATGGCTCAATATCTTCAGTTTCTTCTTCAATTTCGTTTTCGCTACCTGCCTCCACACTACAACCATCCGTCTCAATACATGCGTAATCTGTTGAATCGCTTAAGCCGCTGAAATCCGAGTCTGAATCCGAGCTAATGTCGCTATAGCTTGCTGTTCTTTCCGCCATGTTTGTTTGTGTTGGCTTCACTATGTGACGTCACAGGAAAATGGACGGGTGGTTAAAATCAGGCACTTTGAAGCTTTTTTTAGGGATATTGCGTGATGGGTAAAATTTTGAAAAAAAACTTCGAAAAATATAATAAGCCACTGGGAACTGATTTTTAATGGTTTTAACAATTCTGAAATTGTGATAATGTTCCCCTTTAAAGCTGAGGGTACACAATAAAAGATGTTGGGTTAAAAAATAACCCAATTTTAAACCAACTGCTGGTTCTGAAAAGGATGAACCCCTTATTTGAGTTATTTTAACTCAACATTTTGGGTTAATTTTTTCAACCCAACTTTTGCATTGAATTATTTAACCAAAAAGTTGAGTTATGTTATGTTGTTACTTAATGTTGGGTTATTCCCAACCACACTATTGGGTTGAAATATTTAACCCAAAAGTTGAGTTATGCTAACTCAATGAAGGGTGATTCATAACCCAACTATTGGGGTTAATTTGTTTAACCCAAAAGCTGAGTTATGCTCACTACAATGTTGGGTTATTCCAAACCCAACTATTGGGTTGCGCAATTTAGCGCTCCTTGACCCAGTAGTTGTCAAGACGTGGACTATGGTGTGTTTGTTTTCCCGAGATGCAAGTAAAGCTGGACTGGTCATGGCGTGAAGGTAAATACATATTTAATAATAACACTCAAAGTAACAAAAAGCGCGCTCAAGGCGGATGTACAAACTTGACTAACGAAACAAAAAGACTTGCACGTCGGCAAAAAAACTGTGAACAATTAAACAAAAACACTAACTGTGGCATTAATAGAAAAAACTTACTTGGACATGGCATGAAGTGCGCAGAGGTAGACAGAGTGTGACAGGGGTAAGAATGCGGGATGTCGTCAGAACGACAAACTGAAAACAATGAACTTAAATACTATAGACATGATTAACGAAAACAGGTGCGTGACTCAAAACGTGAAACAGGTGAAACTAATGGGTAACTATGGAAACAAGACCAGGGAGTGAAAAGCCAGGAACTGAAGAGTCCAATAACTAAACAAAACATGACTAAAACAAAACATGATTACACCGACATGACAGTAGTTGGTTCAAAACTATACATTTTACTGCTGGTTTGTCCTACTTCTTCCCAACTTCTGATCAAAATTATTTTTATTCCATTAAAATATACTCAAAAGCAAGATATGAGTGACATTTTTTTTTACAAGAATTGCCATGTATGGTCATAGTAGTTCTATACAGCATGCTCATAGTTTTTCATGTAAATAAGATTGATGATAGTAAATAATGTTAATGAGTTTTGGGTAATAAAATTCCCTTCAAGAAATAAGTAACTTTTTAATAAAAAAAAAAGCCTTTTACCAAAAATGCGCTACTCATTGAAAAACAACCCAAAACTGGTTCATAGTAAGGCTGCAGCTAACGATTATTTTTCTATCGATTAATCTATAGATTATTTTTTCGATTAATCGGTTAATCTATAGATTATTTTTTCGATTAATCTATAGATTATTTTTCCTTTTACCGATTATTTTTTTTATTTAAAATGAAGATGAAAAAATAAATGTTGGCCAGTTTTTTCAAAAGGCATGACTTTTATATACAAAAAAAAAAGTATGGCCACTCAGTCAACATTGACAACAACATGACAAAATATTCTGTAACAATGTAAACATTTAAAACTTTTAACATTTAACAAAATTAAAAGTAGCTTATTTGCTTTTTAATGTGCAAATATAAAAGTAAACATCCAGTGCAAATCTTAATATTCTGCAATAGTATAAGCATTTCTAAAGTAAAAGTATTGCTTATTTTGCTTTAAAATGTGCAAAAATAAAGATAAACATCCAATACAAAAAAGTGCAAAACGAAATATTCTGTAACAGTGTAAACATTTCAACAAAAGTAAAAGTATTGCTTATTTTGCTTAATAACACAACAATGATAGTATGATTAAAGTGAAAGTTAATTGTTGGTTTGTACATAGTATATGTAACTGTTAATGTTGTAAAAGGTATTTGCACAACTAATTAACGTTAGCGTTAAAGAGGAGCGCGTCTTTGTAAACACTGAACAGGCACGCCAAACGCGCCTCTCAGAGCGAAACAGTGTTTTAGTTTATGAATTTACAACGCAGATACAAATGACACATTCATGATTTTGTGTAATGATGACAATGTATACTCACGCGGACGATTGACTAGTTGATGGTGATGGCAAGAACGCTGTCGGGTGTTTTCTTTTCAAATGTTCCTTCATAGCCGTTGTGCTGCTATTATAGACCATTTCCGCTCGACACAGTGTGCATACAACAACTGTCAAGTGTTTTGCTTTTTTCGCTGTGCTTATCCCACACTTGAAGGGATGTACCAATGCTGAATGTGGCTTCTGGATTTCACTCAAAAGACCAGACCGTAGTTACTTTTTCCTTTTATTTTCCTTTAGTTTGCAACAGTTTTTCCAACCAAGAAACAGCTTCTTTTTTCTTCTTTAGTCTTTTTAGCAGTCTTTAGCAGTGTTAATAGACTTTAGTTTCTTTAGCTGTCATTAGCTGTCTTTAGTAGCCTTTAGTAGCCTTTAGTAGCCTTTAGCTTCTTTAGTAGGTGAAAAACCTTTAAGGACAAAACACCACAAGATTCACATGCTGTAAAAAATCTATCAATTATCAATCCCATAATTTACAACTATTAATTAGCTATCAAACTCTTAACCATTAAACAAGTGCAAGAAAATGGACACATCTTTTCCCTTTAAGTTAAAACAGATTTTAAATAAATTGTCTCAACATAAATGCACCAAGATACATATAAAATACATTTAACACCAGAAACACAATAGATAAATGCAACAGAAAACCCAATATGCAAATACATAAATACCTAACCAATTAACCACCTATTTAGATACATATTTAAAATCCATATTCAATATAAATATATTATTAATTTAGCAGTGAAACACTCAATCTTAAACGCTGTCTACTGGTAGAAAAATGCCCCTTTTTCTACGCCCTCACCAACACAGTTAAATCCAACACTTTAAATTGAGCGACTTCACCCTTCTGATGAAGCAAACTGCTCCAACATTTGTCAAACTAAGCAAAGAATATCAACACTAAACAACAGTTACATAACACACTGTGTGTATTTAGCCTCCAGACTAAGCACGCTACATGCACACAACCCCCCCTCCCATCTCACCAGCGCAACAGGTGCGCCACACCCACGAAGAGAAATATTAAATCTTACATACTTTTGGCGCAACTCTGGGTTATCTGTAATGAACTAAACCTTTTTCCACTCTGCGCTGGCGTCTTTTGTACTCCTTGATTTGACACAGCGGTCTAATTACCGGGCTCGCGCACCAGCAGATGAGACAGGAGCGCGCCGCGTTATACCTGCGCGCGAACGTAAACTGATCGGCTCTGATTTTATAAGCCGACTGGCCGAAATAATGCCGAATTATATACATTTGTTTATTGAAATACTCCCACACTTTTGACGACTTTTGGCGTGCTTTTTTTCCCTCGCTCGCACCGCTCGCATCATCTGCTTTGCGCTCCGCCATGACGGCAGTGTGACGTAAATATGCGACGCGTCGAAGCATAAAAACGACGTTGACGTATTTACGTAACCGATGACGTCGACTACGTCGACGCGTCGTTTCAGCCTTAGTTCATAGTTTTGAAAACCCAGAAATTGAGTTGAAATAATACCCTTATAACCCAAAAAATGGATTGCTCTTCATGAAAATAACTGCAAAATTTAACCCAACACTCGCAATTCATAAATTGGGTTATCAAAACAACCCAGCATTTTTTTAGTGTGCAATGACTCTAGAAGCCCAGTACAAGAAGGTCATGACAGAAGGATGAAAATGAAGACGCACGATGCTTGCAACCCAGCAAAACAAAGTGAAAGCGGCAGCAAAAAGTGGAACATTTTCCAGCATGAGGTGGCATGGCATGCGGGTGACTCAGCTGGTGTGCCCTCCTTCTTGGATGGCAGTCATTCCAGGTCACGGTGGGCTTTATCTGATCAAACACACACAACAGTTGCGCTTGTGTGCTAATAAAGTGTTTTTCAACCTTTTTGGAGCCTAGGCACATTTTTTTGCATTGCAAAATCCCGAGGCACACCACCAGCAGAAATCATTAAAAAGTGAAACTCAGTACTCGATATTGACAATAAAAAGTGGTTGTCGCAATTGTTGGATATGACTTTAAAGCATAAACAAGCATGCATCACTATAGCTCTTGTCTCAAAGTAGGTGTACTGTCACATCACTCCCTGACTTATTGTGACTTTTTTGCTGTTTTCCTGTGCTTTTAGTTCTGTCTTGCGCTCCTATTTTGTTGACTTTTCCTGTTTTGTTGGTATTTTCCTGTAGCAGTTTCATGTCTTCCTTTGAACGCTATTCCCCGCACCTGCTTTGTTTTAGCAATCAAGACTATTTAAGTTGTTGCTATCCTTCTTTGTGGGGACATTGTTGATTGTCATGTCATGTTCGGATGTACATTGTGGACGCCGTCTTTGCTCCACAGTAAGTCTTTGCTGTCGTCCAGCATTCTGTTTTTGTTTACTTTGTAGCCAGTTCAGTTTGAGTTTCGTTCCCTAAGTTTCAATGCCTTTTCTTAGGGGCACTCACCTAGTGGCCTAGTGGTTAGAGTGTCCGCCCTGAGATCGGTAGGTTGTGAGTTCAAACCCCGGCCGAGTCATACCAAAGACTATAAAAATGGGACCCATTACCTCCCTGCTTGGCACTCAGCATCAAGGGTTGGAATTGGGGGTTAAATCACCAAAATGATTCCCGGGCGCGGCCACCGCTGCTGCCCACTGCTCCCCTCACCTCCCAGGGGGTGATCAAGGGTGATGGGTCAAATGCAGAGAATAATCTCGCCACACCTAGTGTGTGTGTGACAATCATTGGTACTTTAACTTTAACTTTACACTACTGAATTGGGGTCTTATGGCCGCTTATGTGGACACTTATACTGCCATCTGGTGGTGTCAGAAGAGTATAACATACAATGGAATTTGGGAGAAAAAAAAAAGTGTAAAAATAAGAATTAGCATGTCACTAAACATGAAGTACACGTTTGTGTACTTATGGACTAAGTACATCATATCAAAAAGATGATTCTTAGTTTTTATTCTAATTAGGGTCCAATAAGCCCAAATTGCAAATAAAAATAAAAAAAAGCACGTAAACAAACAGCTTGGGCCGCCAGAGGTTACCGTATTTTCCGCACTATAAGGCGCACCTAAAAACCACAAATTTTCTCAAAAGCTGACAGTGCGGCTTACAACCCGGTGCGCTTTATATATGGATTAATATTAAGATTCATTTTCATAAAGTTTCGGTCTCGCAACTACGGTAAACAGCCGCCATCTTTTTTCCCCGTAGAAGAGGAAGTGCTTCTTCTTCTACGCAAGCAACCGCCAAGGTAAGCACCCGCCCCCATAGAACAGGAAGCGCTTCTTCTTCTACTGTAAGCAACCACCCGCCCGCGTAGAAGAAGAAGAAGCGTGCGGATATTACGTTTCATTTCCTTTGTGTGTTTACATCTGTAAAGACCACAAAATGGCTCCTACTAAGCGACAGGGATCCGGTTCATGAAAAGACGCAATCTCTCCATCCGCACACGGACTACTATTTCACAGCAACTGCCTAAAGACTTTCAAGAAAAGCTGGCTACTTTCCGTGCATATTGTAAAAACAAGATAGCTGAAAAAAAGATCCGGCCAGAGAACATTATCAACATGGACGAGGTTCCACTGACTTTTGATATTCCTGTGAACCGCACTGTGGATACAACGGGAGCACGTACGGTGAATATTCGCACCACAGGGAATGAGAAGTCATCCTTCACTGTGGTTCTAGCTTGCCATGCTAATGGCCAGAAACTTCCACCCATGGTGATATTCAAAAGGAAGACCTTGCCAAAAGAGACCTTTCCAGCCGGCGTCATCATAAAAGCTAACTCGAAGGGATGGATGAAGAAAAGATGAGCGAGTGGTTAAGGTAAGTTTACGCGAAGAGGCCGGGTGGCTTTTTTCACGCAGCTCCGTCCATGTTGATATACGACTCCATGCGCGCCCACATCACGCTGGTTTTTAATATATTATTAAAGTTTGACTGACCTATCTGACTGTTTTTTTGACATTCCTTTAGCGCAGTTAGATGCGGCTTATAACACGGGGCGTCTTATAGGTGGACAAAGTTTTGAAATATGCCGTTCATTGAAGGCGCGGCTTATAACCCAGGGCGCCTTATGGTGCGGAAAATACGGTAAATTAATTAAACAGCTGAAAAAACGAGCAAGGCATTTTTGACTTCTTAATTCATTAGTATCAAAGTCAAGGCCCGCGGGCCAAGTCCGGCCCACAAATTAATGATCTATGGCCCTCGGTATGATATTTGATTAGTATTAGAATCGGCCCGCAGGCCACAGCCGCCTGCTGCTGTTTTGCACGGGCGGCGTTGCGAAGTTGGTCGAGTGGCCGTGCCAGCAATCGGAGGGTTGCTGGTTACTGGGGTTCAATCCCCACCTTCTACCATCCTCGTCAAGTCCGTTGTGTCCTTGTGCAAGACACTTCACCCTTGCTCCTGATGGGTGCTGGTTAGCGCCTTGCATGGCAGCTCCCGCCATCAGTGTGAATGTGTGTGTGAATGGGTGAATGTGGAAATAGTGTCAAAGCGCTTTGAGTACCTTGAAGGTAGAAAAGCGCTATACAAGTATAACAAGTATAACCCATTTGTGTATTTTTAGTTTTAGCATTAGATACTACGGTACACAAAAATTTCGGTTCGGTACGTACCTCGGTTTAGAGGTCACGGTTCGGTTCATATTCGGTACAGTAAGAAAACAACAAAATATACATTTTTTGGTTATTTATTTATCAAATTTGTAAACAATGGCTTTATCCTTTTAACATAGGGAACACTATAACAATTCAGCCCACGTTAATTTACATTAAACTGCCTCAAGTTGTAGCTCAGATTAAATAAAATGACAAAACTTTTCTTCTACATATAAAAAGTGCAACATTAAACAGTTTCAAGTCAACTCATCATGCTTAATTTATTACAGAATTTGGGAAGCCTGTAGTTGATTTTTATTATGTAAATGTTATATTTTTATCAACATGTGATAGCAGGGACCCTGCCATTCAAAACTAGGCGGCTGCATTACTAATAATGAATGTAACAATAGCTGAAAAAATGGTGCAATAGCAATAGGAGAGACTATTCATCCCTGAACACCATGGAGTTCATGTAGGCTTTAGATTAGATTAGATTTATTGGTCCCCTTGGGGAAATTCATTGTCACTGCCGTACATTTAAACACTAGACATTACACATCACACAAAAAAATAACAAAAAGACATCATACATGACTAACACACATTTACAGGCTTGTCAGACAGGTCGGCCGGGCCTGCTGTTAAGGGCGGCTATAGCTGCAGGGATCAGGCTTTTCCTGAGACGGGCCCTCCGGAATTTGATTGTTCTGTACCTGCGCCCTGATGGTAGTGGGATGATGTATTGGTGTAGTGGGTGAGTGATATCCTGGACTATTGCTTTTGCCAGTCGGGTGATGGACCTGTGGTTTATGTCTGAAATGTTGGGTGTGGGTAGGCCGATGATTTTAGCTGCTATGTTTGTAATGCGTGTGAGTTTATGATGCAGTTACATTATTATATCAACTATCAGAGACAGAAACTCTTCATTTAACATAATGTCCTTTTTTGCTGCTTCAACACAGCTCAATCAACACAGAAAAAGGTAAAGTGAAATAACAGACAGACAGGGCTTTGCTGTCCGTAACGCACGCACACACACACACACACACACACACTGCAAAATGAGCTAGTGTTACGCTAAAAGCGAATTAGCCTTCACCTCAAGCCAGGACGGCGAGCGAGCTGAGCTGCCTTTTATATTTCTAGAAGGTCAACGGGTTCATAGTGATGTTACTAGTAGTTGACTGGGAGGTGTTTGTTATCATTTGGGGAGAGTCCGCGGCCTGATGATTACCTGCTAAACGCTAAGCACTGACTACATGCGCTCTGAATACGCACTGCTGATTGGCTGTTACCGCTCTGTTTGTAACCAATCAGATGGTTGTGTGGGTGGGACAATGCTGGGTGCTGTGAGGACTGACAGAATCAGAGGCAGAAGGAAGCGGAGGCAGCTACTTAATATGTTCGTGTGGAAACTAGTTCAGTACACTTCCGAACCGAACCGGTTCAATACAAACACACGTAACGTTACACCCCTATTAGATACCTTTTCCATACCTGCCAACTTTTGAAATCAGAAAAACCTAGTAGCCAGGGTCCAGGGGCCGCAGGCCCCGGTAGGTCCAGGACAAAGTCCTGGTGGGGGGTTCAGGGGGGCTTCTTCGCCCCCCGACGCAAAATGATTGATTGCATTCAGACAGGTTAAAATGTTGCTAAAACCATCACTTTTCTATCAGTCACAGTGACTTTTCAAAACAAAAATATTACAGCAAAAATCATATGGGTTGATTGACATGTTTATTCTGTAAGCTAACTTCAATAGTTTGAAATTATTTTGACAGTTAATGCCAGTTATCCTGTCAACCTTTCACAAGACTTCAATTTGTTCATTGAAAGTATAAACAGTATAAACACTTTTTACAGTAAACAAATGGTAAAACAGTACTAAACAATTCCATTAAAAAAGAAATTGGTGTCATTATTAACTTTCTGTCCAAGCTTGTATAATCTACTGCCTTGTTCAATAGTAAAAAATATTCTGTGCCTAAAATTCACATTTCTATCACAATTATCATACTGTAAACATGGTAAGCTAACTTCATTAAAATTAATAGTCCTGTCAATAGCATGGAATTACAATTCAAATGTAGTTTTTTTGTAAGCCTTTCAAAAGAATTCAAAATATGAAAAATTAATGAAAATGAATTGAAGCCATCAGACACTTGAAAAGTGGCACATCACATCTCTAATGTAATCATTTTAACTTTTCAACAGAAATAGCACTGCAAAAATATTAAGGACATACTTCTGTATTTTGGTAGTTATGCTGTCAACATTTAACAAGATTTCTTCAACTTGGACTTGAAAGCATAAATAGTATAAACACTTTTAACAGTATAACAGTACTAAACAATTCCAATAGATAACATTGGTGTCATTACCTTTTTGTGGCTAAAATCCAAATTTATTCTATCAGATTGATCATACTGCAAAAATGATATGGTAACTTTATGATAAATTGAAAGTTTTCCACTTGTATTGCTAGCAACGGCATTAGACTTGTGTTTTTTTGTCCCAACGTGGTCTTTTACATCGCTAATTCCTCCGTGTCCGATCGAAAAATCTTGTCTGCACAAGGTGCAATTCGCGTAGTTTTCACCCTTTTTGGAACGGATAATTATCCCCGGATAGGCTTTTGAATATTCTTCACGGAATGACTGCAGTTTTCTTTTCGGTTTAAGACTCGTTTGCGATTTTTCTCCGGATGATTCCATGATCGTTCGCTCGTTTGGAAACAATGGGCAACAGGTGCCTCGTGCTTGGCAGCGGTGCTATAAATAGCCTCGCGCATGGCATTCGGAATGGCTCGATAGGAAGTTACGGGAAGCAGTGTCGATTGTCATTTTTGTTACGCGATTTCGTGAATAAAACTTTAAAAAAAAAAATTTTTTTTAATTAATGAAAAACCGTATTTTTTATCACTGCAACCGTAACCCGGAATAGGTTGATGAAAACCGTACTAATTACGGGAAAACCGGAGTAGTTGGCAGGTATGCTTTTCACCTGCATGCTGCCTCCCACTGTCGTCTGCATATTGGGATCACCACAAACCATGTTCCGACTAAGGCTGAAACGACGCGTCGACATAGTCGACGTCATCGGTTACGTAAATACGTCGACGCCGTTTTTGTGCGTCGGCGCGTCGCATATTTACGTCACACTACTGTCATGGCGGAGCGCAAAGCAGACGATGCGAGCGAGGGGAAAAAAGCACGCCAAAAGTCGTCAAAAGTGTCGGAGTATTTCAATAAACGGCCTAATAATGTTGTTGTATGCACACTGTGTCGAGCGGAAATGGCCTATCATAGCAGCACAACGGCTATGAACGAACATTTGAAAAGAAAACCCCCGACAGCGTTCTTGCCATCACCATCAACAAGTCAATCGTCTGCGTGCGTATACGTTGTCATTATTACACAAAAACATGAATGTGTCATTTGTATCTGCGTTGTAAATTCATAAACTAAAGCACCGTTTGCTCTGAGAGGCGCGTTTGGCGTGCCTGTTCAGTGTTTACAAAGACGCGCTCCTCTTTAACGCTGTGGAGAGGCGGCGGCGGCAAGCGAGCGGCGAGGCGGTGCGCGCCGGGAGCGACGCCGCAAGAGACAGGGGACGACGAGCGAGCGAGGAAGAGGAGAAAAGCGAGGAAAGAAAGAGAAAAGAGTTGGAAGAGAAAAGACTTTGTGTAAAATTAAAAGATTGTAAACCTGGCAAAGCCGTCTGGCGTTCAGTCTGTCGGTCCTGAAAGAACCCCACGGCACAAGACGTGTCACAAACGCTAACGTTAATTAGTTGTGCAAATACCTTTTACAACATTAACAGTTACATATACTATGTACAAACCAACAATTAACTTTCACTTTAATCATACTATCATTGTTGTGTTATTAAGCAAAATAAGCAATACTTTTACTTTTGTTGAAATGTTTACACTGTACACTTTTTTGTATTGGATGTTTAGCTTTATTTTTGCACATTTTAGCAAATAAGCAATACTTTTACTTTTGTTGAAATGTTTACACTTGTTACAGAATATTTCCGTTTTGCACTTTTTTGTATTGGATGTTTATCTTTATTTTTGCACATTTTAAAGCAAAATAAGCAATACTTTTACTTTTTAAATGCTTATACTATTCCAGAATATTAAGATTTGCACTGGATGTTTACTTTTATATTTGCACATTAAAAAGCAAATAAGCTACTTTAAATTTTGTTAAATGTTAAAAGTTTTAAATGTTTACATTGTTACAGAATATTTTGTCATGTTGTTGTCAATGTTGACTGAGTGGCCATACTTTTTTTTTTTGTAAATAAAAGCCATGCCTTTTGAAAAAACTGGCCTACATTTATTTTTTCCTCTTCATTTTAAATAAAAAAAATAATCGGTAAAAGGAAAAATAATCTATAGATTAATCAAAAAAATAATCTATAGATTAACCGATTAATCGAAAAAACAATCTATAGATTAATCGATAGAAAAATAATCGTTAGCTGCAGCCCTAGTTCCGACATCTACAAAGCAATTAGTTACCTGCTGCCACCTACTGGTATGGAAGAGTACAACATTGTTACGCTGCCGAGCTCTAGACAGCGCCGACACTCAACAACGGCGCATTATTTGCAGACTATAATTACTTGTTTGCAAAAAATATTTTTAACCCAAATAGGCACGAACAGTGGTTGAAAAACATTGTGCTAAAAAACCTTTCAAGTGCATCGATTAAAGAAACAATTCCATGTTTCACATGGAACTAATTGAATGCAGGTGGACAATTTTGTCCATACATCAAACTGCAGCAAGAATGTATACCTGGCCTGTCATGCTATTATTTTGACCCCTTTAACCGTGTAATGTGATTGTACAGCTTCTGCTGAACTTGTCACTCACTGGTGTTACAGTCAAAAGGTCAACGCCTGGAGCTCCCGTTGGTGTTTCTCAATATCCTCCTTGTCTTACGACAGCACACTTTGTCCTTTGTCCAACAACCAGCATACATGCTGTGCATTTCACATAGTACCACTATCTTTTGGACTCGCTTTCATCTCCAATTGCGGGCTGACATACCACTTTTCACAACATCTCCCAATTACAATTCGCATCACATGACCCTAAATATAGCAAAGCGCTACCACACCATGCCTTACAGCAATGATATCTCGTCTGCACAGATCACGAGATGAATTAAAGATCAAAAAATGACAAATGTTTATTATCCAAGTTAAACTACCTGCAAATGCAACACAAGTAAGCCACAACTGGGAACAGTACATCATTCCGGAAGAAAACGTCAAAGTTTATAGCCGCACAAACCAGTAGGGTTAAGAAGTGGTGCTACAGAGTTGGCCGAGTCAGGGCGGCTCCTGGCATGAACACCAGGGTTTCCCGTAGCGCTTTGTTGTTAAGGCGGCCGCCTTAACAACAAAGACACACCGCCTAAACTGAAGTCTTTTTTTTTTTTCTTCTTTGTCCTGTCCAGCTTCTCAGGCAAATCACATAGTAGATGTAGATGCCCTTATCGGCTCTTCACATTTACTTTACAAAAGAGAAGTGTAGGATACTTCTCTTGTTGCCTTGTTTTTATTTGACTTTATTAAATGTACTTATATTCAACATATAATTTCAACGTTTAAACTATTTCAACATTCAAACAATTTTAACATTCAAACCATTTCAGCATTTAAACAATTTCAACATTCAAACCATATCAACATTCTAACAATTTCAACATTCAAACCATTTTAGCATTTAAACAATTTCAACATTCAAACAATTTTAACATTCAAACAATTTTAACATTCAAACAATTTTAACATTCAAATCATTTCAACATTCAAACCACTTCAACATTCAAACAATTGTAACATTCCAACCATTTCAGCATTTAAACAATTTCAACATTCAAACCATATCAACATTCAAACAATTTTAACATTCAAACCATTTCAGCATTTAAACAATTTCTGCATTCAAACAATTTTAACATTCAAATCATTTCAGCATTTAAACAATTTCTGCATTCAAACAATTTTAACATTGAAACCATTTCAGCATTTAAACAATTTCAACATTCAAACCATATCAACATTCAAACCATATCAACATTCTAACAATTTTAACATTCAAACCATTTCAGCATTTCAAAAATTTCTACATTCAAACCATTTCATTATTTAAACAATTTAAACATTCAAACCATTTCAACATTCAAACAATTTTAACATTCAAACCATTTCAGCATTTTAAACAATTTCTACATTCAAACAATTTTAACATTCAAACCATTTCAGCATTTAAACAATTTCAACATTCAAACAATTTTAACAGTCAAACAATTTTAACATTCAAATCATTTCAACATTCAAACCACTTCAACATTCAAACAATTGTAACATTCCAACCATTTCAGCATTTAAACAATTTCAACATTCAAACCATATTAACATTCAAACAATTTTAACATTCAAACCATTTCAGCATTTTAAACAATTTCTACATTCAAACAATTTTAACATTCAAACCATTTCAGCATTTAAACAATTTCAACATTCAAACAATTTTAACATTCAAACCATTTCAACATTCAAACAATTGTAACATTCCAACCATTTCAGCATTTCAACAATTTCAACATTCAAACCATATAAACATTCAAACCATATCAACATTCTAACAATTTTAACATTGAAACCATTTCAGCATTTAAACAATTTCTACATTCAAACAATTTCAGCATTTAAACAATTTCAACATTCAAACCATATAAACATTCAAACCATATCAACATTCTAACAATTTTAATATTCAAACCATTTCAGCATTTAAACAATTTCAACATTCAAACAATTTTAACATTCAAACCATTTCAACATTCAAACAATTGTAACATTCCAACCATTTCAGCATTTCAACAATTTCAACATTCAAACCATATAAACATTCAAACCATATCAACATTCCAACAATTTTAACATTCAAACCATTTCAGCATTTAAACAATTTCTACATTCAAACAATTTCAGCATTTAAACAATTTCAACATTCAAACAATTTTAACATTCAAACAATTGTAACATTCAAACCATTTCAGCATTTAAACAATTTCTACATTCAAACAATTTTAACATTCAAACAATTTCAGCATTTCAAAAATTTCTACATTCAAACCATTTCATTATTTAAACAATTTAAACATTCAAACCATTTCAACATTCAAACAATTTTAACATTCAAACCATTTCAGCATTTTAAACAATTTCTACATTCAAACAATTTTAACATTCAAACCATTTCAGCATTTAAACAATTTCAACATTCAAACAATTTTAACAGTCAAACAATTTTAACATTCAAATCATTTCAACATTCAAACCACTTCAACATTCAAACAATTGTAACATTCCAACCATTTCAGCATTTAAACAATTTCAACATTCAAACCATATTAACATTCAAACAATTTTAACATTCAAACCATTTCAGCATTTTAAACAATTTCTACATTCAAACAATTTTAACATTCAAACCATTTCAGCATTTAAACAATTTCACCATTCAAACAATTTTAACATTCAAACCATTTCAACATTCAAACAATTGTAACATTCCAACCATTTCAGCATTTCAACAATTTCAACATTCAAACCATATAAACATTCAAACCATATCAACATTCTAACAATTTTAACATTCCAACCATTTCAGCATTTCAACAATTTCAACATTCAAACCATATAAACATTCAAACCATATCAACATTCCAACAATTTTAACATTCAAACCATTTCAGCATTTAAACAATTTCTACATTCAAACAATTTCAGCATTTAAACAATTTCAACATTCAAACAATTTTAACATTCAAACAATTGTAACATTCAAACCATTTCAGCATTTAAACAATTTCTACATTCAAACAATTTTAACATTCAAACAATTTCAGCATTTCAAAAATTTCTACATTCAAACCATTTCATTATTTAAACAATTTAAACATTCAAACCATTTCAACATTCAAACAATTTTAACATTCAAACCATTTCAGCATTTTAAACAATTTCTACATTCAAACAATTTTAACATTCAAACCATTTCAGCATTTAAACAATTTCAACATTCAAACCATATCAACATTCTAACAATTTTAACATTCAAACTATTTCAGCATTTAAACCATTTCAACATTCAAACAATTGTAACATTCAAACCATTTCAGCATTTAAACAATTTCAACATTCAAACAATTGTAACATTTAAACCATTTCAGCATTTAAACAATTTCAACATTCAAACCATATCAACATTCAAACCATATCAACATTCTAACAATTTTAACAATCAAACCATTTCAGCATTTAAAAAATTTCCACATTCAAACAATTTTAACATTCAAACCATTTCATTATTTAAACAATTTAAACATTCAAACCATTTCAACATTTAAACAATTTTAACATTCAAACAATTTTAACATTCAAATCATTTCAACATTCAAACCACTTCAACATTCAAACAATTTTAACATTCAAACCATTTCAGCATTTAAACAATATCTACATTCAAACAATTTTAACATTCAAACCATTTCAGCATTCAAACAATTTCAACATTCAAACAATTTTAACATTCAAACCATTTCAGCATTTAAACAATTTCAACATTCAAACCATATCAACATTCAAACAATTTTAACATTCAAACCATTTCAGCATTTAAACAATTTCAACATTCAAACCATATCAACATTCAAACAATTTTAACGTTCAAACCATTTCAGCATTTAAACAATTTCTACATTCAAACAATTTTAACATTCAAACCATTTCAACATTCAAACAATTTTAACATTCATACCATTTCTACATTCATCCTACAATCCATTAGCATTTCAGTTCAGCGTCAGAGCGCTAGCGTTGTTATGCTGTACTTCTAACTATGCCAGCAGATCTGGGGCGGTTCTCCATCAACTACATCCATTCAAACATCAGATATTGACACAAGCTCTCACAGGAGTTGGGATTGTCCATTCACTCTTGACAGCCTGGTCTCAGACAAAGATATGCCCAGTGATGTACAAGAGCAGCAAGAATCCAATGGGAGCAATCCACAATCTTCTGTGGTGAAAGATACTTCAGGTATGTGGGTGCTAACTTCATTGCCAGGAAGTAATATTGTTAAAAAAGGCAGATAGATGGGGCATCAAAACATTTCTATACATTACAATCACCAGTGCCTACATGAAAATGCTCCCCTCTACCTCAAACAACTACTCACCCCCAAATCCTCTGGACAGGCTAACCTCCTCCAACATCCGGGGACAAAGCTACGAACAATGGGAGACCGGGCTTTCTGCTCCGCCGCTCCCAGTCTGTGGAACTCTCTCCCTGACCACCTGAGGGCACCACAGACTGTGGATGCTTTTAAAAAAGGCTTAAAAACCCTTCTTTTTTTTTTTTTTAAAAAGCCTTTTTTTTAGATATATGCATTGAATGTTAGCTATTTGGCTGTTCTAGTTTTTCTTTTTCTTTATTTTTTTACTATCTTTTTATTTTTTTTAATACATTGTACCACTTTGAGGTTGTTTATTCAATGTAAAGTGTATTTTTTTTTTTTTTTTTTTTTTTACAAATAAAATCTATTATTATTATTATTATTATTACTATTACAAATGCTCTCAGATGACCACTTTCAACAATGTGGACCCATATTTTGCCCATTTGTTTGAATAAAATGGGCAAATGGGCATTGCTTGACAACAGTGTGACACAAATACTTGCTTTGGAATCAGAAGTAGACAAGATGGCAAGTATATATTAAAGTTCAGCTGTTATATATGTTTTTAAATAGGGTTGAATTAAAAATGCTTTGAGTAGTTTCTTATAATAAATACCGTATTTTTCGGAGTATAAGTCGCACCGGAGTATAAGTCGCACCAGCCGAAAATGCATAATAAAAAAGGAAAAAAACATATATAAAATATGAAAAAAAACTGCGACTTATAGTCCGAAAAATACGGTAATATTGAGTTAAGTAAAATGTTTGTTTGTTAAATGTTTGTTTTTTTCTGTCAAAATTAAAATACCTCGAAGTGCTTTATTGACACACATTGTTTCCCGACAATGTTGAGGGCCATTTGACATGTTGTAAAGAACATGTCACTATCTTACACCTGTGCTAAAGTGGTTTCATCCCAAATAATGTATTCATGATTATTGAATGTCATTTTGTAAAAATCCTTACAAATTTTTTTTTTTTTTTCTCACTAGGCAAAACTCAACAGCCACAAGCACGACAGACTAAAAGGAAAACTTCCAATGGAGACACAGTTGCTGAATGCAGTAGAAGAAGACGTCCAGATTAGGGATGTCCCGATCCAGGTTTTTGCACTTCCGATTCCGATACCGATATTGTTTTTGCATTTCCGATCCGATACCGATACTGGCCTATCCGAGCATGTATTAAAGTTATTTAGCCTACTTAGTTGTCAGAATCATGTTGAAAAGGGTTTTGGTACTCTTGATAACAACTAGCCAGCTGAATTAGGGGAGTTTGAATAATACACAATGGTTGGTAACAAGAAACTGACCTGTTTATTCAAGGATAAACACAAAATAGACAAAATTATACATGACAAACAGAAATGGCATCATTGAAACTAGGGCTGGGCGATATGGCCTTTTTTTAATATTGCGATATTTTAAGGCCATATTGCGATACACCATATATATCTCGATATTTTGCCTTAGCCTTGAATGAACACTTGATGCATATAATCACAGCAGTATGATGATTCTGTGTTTTGATTGATTGATTGAGACTTTTATTAGTAGGTTGCACAGTGAAGTACATATTCCGTACAATTGACCACTAAATGGTAACACCCCAATAAGTTTTTCAACTTGTTTAAGTCGGGGTCCACTTAAATTGATTCATGATACAGATATATACTATCAGATATATACTATCATCATAATACAGTCATCACACAAGATAATCACATTGAATTATTTACATTATTTATAATCCAGGGTGTGGAGGGGGGCGCCGGATGTAAGTGTCAAAAAGACAGCCAAAAGAGTTTGATATGAGAATAAATCTAAAGTTGAAATATAGGGTAGAAATGCACCCATTTGCAGGAAATGTAGTCTTGATTTTCAAAATGTT
>NC_084568.2:3110000-3145000 GCF_033978685.3 Nerophis lumbriciformis
ATTCATGACAACATTGATTTTGATTCTTTTTTTTTTTTTCTTTTTAGCAATGACAGCTTTACAGAAAAAAATTGCCTGCAACTTTTTGTCGTTACATGTCACCTGTTTGCTCTTTTATTCAACTTTTTAAGGGTTTTGCTTGTTTTTATTAGTATTTTTACAATGTGCCGTGGGCTGTTAAAACATTAGCTGTGAGCCAAACTTTGGACTGGGGTAACCCTGAAGTGCTGCAGAGATGACAGTTTGCACACAGACGGTGTACTACCGCCATCTAAAGGTCAAGTTGAAACTTGCACTTTGAAGAAAAAAACAATCAGAGTGGAGTCACTGTTTTCTATTCATAGTCATATCACTTCACTTATTATGAAAATAAGCAAGTATGACGATAAAGGGATGGACGGTTGTCAGTTACAATTATACTTATTGTCCACTTTATTATATACACGCACACAATCTACTGACTTCACTTCCCATTGTCATGGCAACCCTAACAATGAAATCACGACATATCATTTTTGCATTTTTATGAAAACAAATGTGATTGCACTAATATACTATACTTAATTATTGTGCACATCTGACTTGTTGCATTTTGCACTTTATTCATACTTTTTCTTTGCCACTGATGAAAAGTGTGATGATAACCACAGAACCGGAAATGTTGCTTATTGTGATGTCAGGAAGTGTTTGACTTTGCAGTAGAATATAGTTGAAAAAATATAAGTTCCATAGACACATAGGGATGATACTCGAAACCGATTTTCCCGGTTGTTCGATAAGAAAAGAACCGAGTCCTCGGACTCGAATCCCTTTTTGAGAACCGGTACCCGTTATCGAGACCACTATAGTAAAAAAAAAATAGTTGGTTCTTTATTCGAATCCCTGGGAACGAATCCCGTCCCGACCAGAAATGCTCAGTGGGACATCGCAAGAAACGACGTAACGTAGCTCAGTCATTAGGCGCAGATAGCGAAAGCAGGAAAAACAATGGACCGGAAAAAGCGCTCCAAGGTGTAATAAAGTTCAAAACAAAAAGATATAATCCAATGAATAACTTTACTGAGAGATTTGAGCAGGGTACAAACACATGACCAACACTTTTACGACCAACCGGAAACATAGCAACCAGGCTAGCAACGCACCTCCTTTACGGCAGCTGTCGCAACATCTGTGAGCTTTCTCCACTTTTTATTTGACTTTCTGTACTCTTTATCACATATGACGACAGGACATTAAAGTGGAAAAGGAGGACACAAAAGTTAGCTTATTTATGTGAGCCACAGTGCTGACATCACACTCGATTTTTTTTAGTGCAACATAACCATACTTGCCAACCTTGAGACCTCCGATTTCAGGGGGTGGGGGGCGTGGTCGGGGGTGGGGCGGGGGCGTGGTTGGGGGCGTGGTTAAGATATATATATATAAGAAATACTTGACTTTCAGTGAATTCTAGCTATATATATATATATATATTTTATTACATATATATATATATTTTATTACATATATATATATATTTTATTACATATATATATATATATATATATATATGTATATATATATATATATATATATATATATATATATTAGAGATGCGCGGATAGGCAATTATTTCATCCGCAACCGCATCAGAAAGTCGTCAACCATCCGCAATCCACCCGATCTAACATTTGATCAGAACCGCATCCGCCCGCACCCGCCCGTTGTTATATATCTAATATAGACGATGCAAGGCATTAGTGAGGTTATAAAGCTTTTGCCTGTTAAAGAAAGGAGACTGATCCAATGCAGCACAGACATTCGCGTGCCACGCTGTCACGGCCCAGACGCACACCAGTGCGCAATCATATGGGAGCCGCGCTGAGCGCACCTCCAAGCGCGTCTCGCTGCTGGCGACGGCCGGGTATATGGGCCCGACGCTCCAGCGCCATCCATTTTCAGGGCTAGTTGATTCGGCAGGTGGGTTGTTACACACTCCTTAGCGGGTTCCAACTTCCATGGCCACTGTCCTAGCTGCTGTCTATATCAACCAGGGTGAGCCCCACCCCTTTCGTGAGCACACTGCGCGCGGAGTGACCCCTGTTACGCGCCCCCGGCAACAGGGGTGGCGGGCAGGTAAGCTGCGCGGGCGGAGCGCGCGGAGTGACCCCTGTTACGAGCCCCCGGCCACGGGGGTGGCGGGCAGGTAAGCTGCTTACCTGCTGCGCGTGACGCCGGCCGCGGCGAAGGCGGACGAGGCGGGGTGTCGGTGCGGTGGGCGCGGTGGTGACCCTGGACGTGCGTCGGGCCCTTCTCGCGGATCGCCTCAGCTACGGCTCCCGGTGGGGCCCTCTCGGGGGAAGGGGCCTCGGTCCCAGACCCCGGCGAGGCGTCGGGGGCCTTCTCCGCTCCGTAAAAGTGTCCATCTCTTTTTTTTTTTTTCTTCTGTTGTGGCATATGCAGCAGGTGCCTGCTCGTTTTTCGTATGTGGGTAACAACATTTAACTATGTATATATATTTCCGAATTGGTTTAACTGCCACCCGCCTGAATCTATTTAAAATCTAATTTTTTTTTATTTCAACCGCCCGACCCGACCCGACCCGACCCGACCCGCGGATAAATCTAATTTTTTAAAATTTCATCCGCCCGATCCGCGGATAATCCGCGGACTCCGCGGTTGTGCCCGCAAACCGCGCATCTCTAATATATATATATAAATATAAATATATATATATATATATATATATATATATATATATATATATATATATATGTATATATAAATAAATAAAAGAAATACTTGAATTTCAGTGTTCATTTATTTACACATTTACACACACACAACACTCATCTACTCATTGTTGAGTTAAGGGTTGAATTGTCCATCCTTGTTCTATTCTCTGTCATTATTTTAGAACACACACATTATACAAATATACATTATAAAATCAATAAGAAAACGGGAGCTCTAATTTGGGAGTCTGCATTAGGATCAGAAGTTCCTATATAAACATTGCGCACTCACGTCGCCTTTTTGTATTGATTACTGCAGCTGTGCACTGGATTCATTCACAAATACAAACTACAACTCACAAACACTTTAGAGTTAGGCTCCACCATCAGAATGTGTATTTAAACTTATAAAGATCACATGGATATTATTCAGTGAGTTGATTCACCAAAACTAACCTGTTATACAGGAGGAAAAAGCACACAGGACGTTTCAATTGTTCACAGACTGGTCGCTCTCATCAGAATGACAAGACACTTCCGGTCTGCAGGTGATAGCATTCAATTGGGAAGAAACGCCCTACTGTCCCCTACTGACCAATGTGAATACTGATAAATCTGTAATGACAGCTCCAAAAACGAATTCAAACCACAAAATAAAATAAATAAATCAACACAAAAATGTGACACATTATGGGTGGGTCACATATGCATGTACAGTAGATGGCAGTATTGTCCTGTTTAAAAGTGACACAACATTGCTGTTTACGGCAGACGAACTGCTTTACGGGGGACGAAAACTTGACTGCTGTTGTTGTGTGTTGTTACCGCGCTGGGAGGGCGTTAATGAAACTGCCTAACAATAAACCCACATAAGAAACCAAGAACTCGCCCTCGATCATTAGCTGTTTATATGGTGGGAAAGCGGACGTGAGAACAGGCTGTCAACACGTCACTCAGGTCCGCATGGAGCTGGAGGGGGCGTGGCCTCCAGCTCCGCCTGAATTTCGGGAGATTTTCGGGAGAAAATTTGGTTTTCGGGAGAGGCGCTGAATTTCGGGAGTCTCCCGGAAAATCCGGGAGGGTTGGCAAGTATGAACATAACAAAATTAACAGAATAAAATACATATTTTTCCACAATAGAGACATTTTTTGCTTAACTTGCCAGAATAAAACCAGATAGACCCCGAAAGGGACAAGCGGTAAAAAATGGATGGATGGATATCTGTATACATTCAGTTGCTAGTATTATGACCGAACAGGTCTCCGAACTTTCATCATTATGAAAACTACTTTGACAAAAACAAAGGAGAGCTGAGATATTTGTCTTTTATTTATATACGACCGGCAATTTGGGATGTCAATCTTTGGGCACCTAACGATTCGATCTGATTCCTGGGGTGACGATTTGATTCAGAATCGATTTTAGATGCAAACAGATTCTCGCAATGTATTATTTGGTATAAGAGTTATACTGAAACTTTTTCAAAACAGGTTACAAGTTAGATGGAGATGGTCTAAACGGGTTTTTAAAAAATCTATGTTTATCAAACATTTGGGTTAGGGTGTAACGGTACACAAAATATTAAATACTATTTAAGTTGTTGCTATCCTTCTTTGTGGGGACATTGTTGATTGTCTTGTCATGTTCGGATGTACATTGTGGACGCCGTCTTTGCTCCACAGTAAGTCTTTGCTGTCGTCCAGCATTCTGTTTTTGTTTACTTTGTAGCCAGTTCAGTTTGAGTTTCGTTCCCTAAGTTTCAATGGCTTTTCTTAGGGTCACTAACCTTTTGTGTATTTTTAGTTTTAGCATTAGATACTACGGTACACAAAAATTTCTGTTCGGTACGTACCTCGGTTTAGAGGTCACGGTTCGGTTCATTTTCGGTACAGTAAGAAAACAACAAAATATACATTTTCTGGTTATTTATTTAACAAAATTTGTAAACAATGGCTTTATCCTTTTAATATTTCTTTAAAATAGCCACCACTAGGCTGATCAGTGCAACAGCAGGCAGTCATGAATGCTAAGCATAACAATAACATACATATATACACACAGGGTCCATTGCCAGGGTTAATGCGGTCAACATATATCAAATAAAAACTAAATAACCTGAGGCTCAGAATTGGTTTCTTAACAAAACCTTTCTACATATAAAGTGCAACATTTCCACATATAAAGTGCGTTCGGTGCACCTCCGTTCCAAACCGAACCCCCCGTACCGAAACGGTTCAATACAAATACACGTACCGTTACACCCTTACATTTGGTATTGATCCGATACCAAGTAGTTACAGGGGCAGATTGAGCATACCAATGCTGATATTGATACTCAAGATGATTGAAATACTAAATTATTATATAAAGACAAAACATTTCCTCATTCCCTTTCATTACATACAATGTTTTGAGCCAGATATAGTCAATAGTGAAAAATAACCAAACATAAACTATTAGCTCTTATTTAAATCCTTGGATTTTTGCGAGGGACTAGACTTAGACTTAAACAAACTTTAACGATCCACAAGAGAAATTGTTCCACACAGTAGCTCAGTTACAAAGGGTGGAAAGGATAAGGATGGAAAGGATAATCCACACAAGGGCACAAAAAGAGGGCAAAAACAAAAAGGTATAAAGTAGACTAAAAATGTACCATAGTAGCAATATAAAATATAACATATACGTAATATTTACACATTATATATACAGTGTATAATATATACTTATATATTATATTATAACAAAAACAAACAAAAAAAATGATTTTCTGATCATAAAAATATAAATCTAATCACTTTAGTGTCAACAATATACTGACACTATACTTGGTATCGTTAATATCGATATTCGTAATGAGCCGCCCACTCCTTTTTCGCACTGTGGCGGGACGTTAGCCGCTCGCTATATTCCTATATTGCTTTTTTGAAATCGTTTTTTGTATATTATGAATTTATTTCGAATCGGGATGAATTTGGATGTAACTTTGGAAGAAAATCGATTTTTATAAAATTTACAAAACACTGAGATAGGCTCCTCGAAAAAGACAAGCGGTAGAAAATGGATGGACAAACACAGTTTCTTCTATATTTTTGTAATTAATTATTTAAAAAATCACAATGTCAGAATATAAAACACGTAAAAACAGAGTTGAAGGAAATATTTGTTGTAGAGATGTCCGATAATGGCTTTTTGCCGATACCCGATATTCCGATATTGTCCAACTCTTTAATTACCGATACCGATATCAACCGATACCGATATCAACCGATATAAAATGTATCATAGCAGCAATATAAAATATAACATATACGTAATATTTACACATTATATATACAGTGTATAATATATACTTATATATTATATTATAACAAAAACGAACAAAAAAAAAATGATTTTCTGATCATAAAAATATCAATCTAATCACTTTAGTGTCAACAATATACTGACACTATACTTGGTATCGTTAATATCGATATTCGTAATGAGCCGCCCACTCCTTTTTCGCACTGTGGCGGGACGCTAGCCGCTCGCTATATTCCTATATTGCTTTTTTTAAATCGTTTTTTGTATATTATGAATTTATTTCGAATCGGGATGAATTTGGATGTAACTTTGGAAGAAAATCCATTTTCATAAAATTTACAAAACACTGAGATAGGCTCCAGCACCCCCCGCAACCCCAAAAGGGACAAGCGGTAGAAAATGGATGGACAAACACAGTTTCTTCTATATTTTTGTAATTAATTATTTAAAAAATCACAATGTCAGAATTTAAAACACGTAAAAACAGAGTTGAAGGAAATATTTGTTGTAGGGATGTCTGATAATGGCTTTTTGCCGATTTCCGATATTGTCCAACTCTTTAATTACCGATACCGATATCAACCGATATATACAGTTGTGGAATTAACACAGTATTATGCCTAATTTGGACAACCAGGTATGGTGAAGATAAGGTACTTTTTAAAAAAATTAATAAAATAAAATAAGACAAATAAATTTAAAAAAAATTCTTGAATAAAAAAGAAAGTAAAACAATATAAAAACAGTTACATTAAAACTAGTAATGAATGAAAATTAGTAAAATTAAGTGTTAAAGGTTAGTACTATTAATGGACCAGCAGCACGCACAATCATGTGTGCTTACGGACTGTATCCCTTGCAGACTGTATTGATATATATTGATATATAATGTAGGAACCACAATATTAATTACAGAAAGAAACAACCCTTTTGTGGTAATGAGGGAGGAAGGTTTTTTGGGTTGGTTCACTAATTGTAAGTGTATCTTGTGTTTTTTATGTTGATTTAATAAAACAAAAACAAAAAAAAACAAAAAAAACAACCCGATACTGATAAAAAAAAAAAACAATACCGATAATTTCCGATATTACATTTTAACGCATTTATCGGCCGATAATATCAGCAGGCCGATATTATCGGACATCTCTAATTTGTTGACCTTTTGGGGAGTTTGCATCTCCAGCAACCCATTAAAGATCATAAACCATGACACATTATGTTTATGTTAAACAATTAGGGTTTTGAGTAGGGCTGGGCGATATATCGATATACTCGATATACTCGATATATCGCGGGTTTGTCTCTGTGCGATATAGAAAATGACTATATGGTGATATTGGAGTATACGTTCTCACGCAGTTGCTTTTAGCTGCCGTCATTACACTACAGGCTCTTCTCACTCTTTCTTGTCTCTCCTTCTCACAGACAGACAAGCGCACCTTTTTTACACACGTCACATACTGTCACGTCATACGTCACATACGTATACGCCCTCCCCGAGCAGAGAGGTAGCAGCATGGCTAACGTTAGCTGTGATGCTAGCGGAGTGGTGCGAGCGGTAATACGAGAGAAAGAAGGTGCGAATCTGGTAACAAATGGAGGAATAATTAATTTCCAAGAAAAACAGCAGGGGGTCCATTGTCTGGCGGTGGTTTGGCTTCAAGTGGGAATATGTCGGACAGACAACCGTAATTTGTCGAGTGTGGGGCAAAAGCATTGCTACAAAAAGTAGCATTACTGCTAATATGTAGCATCATTTGAAAAGTCACCTGCTAGAGAATGAAGAGTGCTTACTCCGCATGTCAACATCTCCATTCGGTGCCACACCATCAAAATGCCGAGGCAAACATTTCCAGATCAACACCGTATGAAAAAAAATGTCAACAACAAAATGAGATAACATCCGCAGGAACCTACCCCATAGCGAAGGACGTACACAATTTGATTTCCTATTATGCAGCTCATTTTTATTTGACAGTTATTGAAATATCTTGTGTGACATCATGCACAAAAGTGCACTTTATCTGTTTTAAACTATTGTAGTGGCGTTCTGTACAAAAAGTACACTTTTATTTAGTGTTGTTATATGTCATCTTAGTGACATCATGCACAAAAGTGCACTAATAGCTTGTTTTAAAATGTCTCTGACAATCTTGCACTTTCTGTTTTGGAAATGACATGAATGTTTGTGTTAGATGTAAATATAAACGGAATACAATGATTTGCAAATCATTTTCAACCCATATTCAGTTGAATATGCTACAAAAACAACATATTTGATGTTCAAACTGATGAACATTTTTTTTTTTGCAAATAATCATTAACTTTAGAATTTGATGCCAGCAACACGTGACAAAGAAGTTGGGAAAGGTGGTAATGAATACTGATAAAGCTCAAATGCTCATCAAACACTTATTTGGAACACAGGTGTGCAGGCTAATTGGGAACAGGTGGGTGCCATGATTGGGTATTAAAACAGCTTCCCAAAAAATGCTCAGTCTTTCACAAGAAAGGATGGGGCGAGGTAAACCCCTTTGTTCACAACTGCGTGAGCAAATAGTCAAACAGTTTAAGAACAACGTTTCTCAAAGCGCAATTGCAAGAAATTTGGGGATTTCAACATCTACGGTCCATAATATCATCAAAAGGTTCAGAGAATCTGGAGAAATCACTCCACGTAAGCGGCATGGCCGGAAACCAACATTGAATGACCGTGACCTTCGATCCCTCAGGCGGCACTGTATCAAAAACCGACATCAAATAAAAATATAAATATTTATTAATAATTAAAAACAAAAACTAAATACCTTTTTACTATATTTTGCTAAAAACATCAAAATTAATTGTAATTTTAATTTGTATTTTCTCTGACTCCTTATTACATCCAGCCATAGAATTATACATTAAAATAAACATCCATCCATCCATCCATTTTCTACCGCTTGTCCCTTTTTGGGGTCGCGGGGGGCGCTGGAGCCTATCTCAACTGCATTCGGGCGGAAGGCGGGGTACACCCTGGACAAGTCGCCACCTTATCGCAGGGCCAACACAGATAAATAATTAATTTTAAATGATCATAATAATTCATTTAAAATGACCATATTTAATTAATAAAATAATTGCTTGTTTATCAACAACTTTAGCATTTTATTCATTACATTTTGAAGCTCTCAGAAGCCAAGTTATGTTATATTCCTTAAGATTTATTTATGCAAGTTTGAAGTATCAGTTATCTAAACACAGTTTTGTTTGCATATTTTCAGGATGTATATATATATATATATATATATATGTATACATATATATATATATATATATATATATCTTAATAAGATTATCAAAAAAATAGATGAAGTAGTCTTGTGATTTTTTCTCACACACACACACACACACATATATATATATATATATATATATATATATATATATATATATATGTATATATATATATATATATATATATATATATACATACATATATATATATACATATATATATACATACATATATATATATATATATATATATACATATATATATATATATACATATATATATACATATATATATATATATACATATATATATATATATATATATATATATATATATATATATATATATATATATATATATATATATATATATATATATATATATATATATATATATATATATATATATGTCTTAATAAGGTTATCCAAAAAATAGTGCTCGATACCGTAGTAGAGCGCAATATATGTATGTGTGGGAAAAAAATCACAAGACTATTTCATCTCTACAGGCCTGTTTCATGAGGGGGGGTTCCCTCAATCATCAGGAGATTGAGGGAACCCCCCCTCATGAAACAGGCCTGTAGAGATGAAATAGTCTTGTGATTTTTTTCCCACACATCCATCCATCCATTTTCTACCGCTTATTCCCTTTGGGGTCGCGGGGGGCGCTGGAGCCTATCTCAGCTACAATCACATACATATATATATATACCGTATATTACCAAATAAACGCTCTTGGGCAAATAAACGCCCATGTCCTAATAGCCGCCCGGGTTCCGACCCAATTTTGTGAATTAACCGCCTCTTCCTAATAACCGCCTATGTCCAAATAGCCGCTCATGGGCTGTTATTTGCATAATTTAGATTAAAATGCTACTGGGGTTGCGTTTGCTGCAGTATTATTGTTTTGATGGTTTTATAGAGTACTTGGTACCATCATTTTATTTTTCCTGTATGCTGCTTTATTTAAAACTTGGAGTACTGTAGCCTTTATTTTATTTAAGTGACAGTATTATTGTTCTGTTTTAATGGTGGGTTTTATACTTGAGTACTTGGTACCATAATTTAATTTTTCCCGGTAGGCTGCTTTATTTAAAAAGTTTATTTATTTTTAGTATTGGTATTCTATTTGACAATTGTTGCACTACTGCCATGTAGAGGCCTTGTTGATCTCGTCTTTTGATAGCCTACCTCATGTTGATCTCTTATTTTTTTGTTTGTATGTTTACAATAGCTTTTACATTTAAAGTTTTTTGTACGACAAAAAATACTGGACAGTAACCATTGTAACCAAATAATGGCCTGGTGCAGGCTGGTGCGAAAATAAATAAAAGCCTTGTGCAAATAACCGCCTGCTTCTTTTAAACGCCTGTCTCCAAAATCGATTTTGTGAAATAAACGCCCGGGCTACTATTTGGTAATATACGGGATATATATATACATACCTGCCAACTTTTGAAATCAGAAAAACCTAGTAGCCAGGGTCCAGGGGCCGCAGGCCCCGGTAGGTCCAGGACAAAGTCCTGGTGGGGGTTCCTTCGCACCCCGACGCAAAATGATTATTAGCATTCAGACAGGTTAAAATGTTAAAACCATCACTTTTCTATCAGTCACAGTGACTTTTCAAAACAAAAATATTACAGCAAAAATCATATGGGTTGATTGACATGTTTATTCTGTAAGCTAACTTCAATAGTTTGAAATTATTTTGACAGTTAATGCCAGTTATCCTGTCAACCTTTCACAAGACTTCAATTTGTTAATTGAAAGTATAAACAGTATAAACACTTTTTACAGTAAACAAATGGTAAAACAGTACTAAACAATTCCATAAAAAAAAAAAATTGTGTCATTATTAACTTTCTGTCCAAGCTTGTATAATCTACTGCCTTGTTCAATTGTAAAAAATATTATGTGCCTAAAATTCACATTTCTATCACAATTATCATACTGTAAACATGGTAAGCTAACTTCATTAAAATTAATAGTCCTGTCAATAGCATGGAATTACAATTCAAATGTAGTTTTTTTGTAAAGAATTCAAAATATGAAAAATTAATGAAAATTAATTTAAGCCATCAGACACTTGAAAAGTGGCACATCACATCTCTAATGTAATCATTTTAACTTTTCAACAGAAATAGCACTGCAAAAATATTAAGGACATACTTCTGTATTTTGGTAGTTATGCTGTCAACATTTAACAAGATTTCTTCAACTTGGACTTGAAAGCATAAATAGTATAAACACTTTTAACAGTATAACAGTACTAAACAATTCCAATAGATAACATTGGTGTCATTACCTTTTTGTTTGCTCAATTATTGCCTCCGTAAATAAAACTTCGGCATTTATCACATCCAAAGAATCTGTTTGGGCGACGAAAAACGTTGAAAGTGTTCCACTTGTATCGCTAGCAACGGCATTAGACTTGTGTTTTTTTGTCCCAACGTGGTCTTTTACATCGCTAATTCCTCCGTGTCCGATCGAAAAATCTTGTCTGCACAAGGTGCAATTCGCGTAGTTTTCACCCTTTTTGGAACGGATAATTATTCCCGGATAGGCTTTTGAATATTCTTCACGGAATGACTGCAGTTTTCTTTTCGGTTTAAGACTCGTTTGCGATTTTTCTCCGGCTGATTCCATGATCGTTCGCTCGTTTGGAAACAATGGCAACTGGTGCCTCGTGCTTGGCAGCGGTGCTATAAATAGCCTCGCGCATGGCATTCGGAATGGCTCGATAGGAAGTTACGGGAAGCAGTGTCGATTGTCATTGTTGTTACGCGATTTCGTGAATAAAACTTAAAAAAATTTTTTTTTTAAATGAATGAAAAACCGTATTTTTTATCACTGCAACCGTAACCCGGAATAGGTTGATGAAAACCGTACTAATTACGGGAAAACCGGAGTAGTTGGCAGGTATGTATATATATATATATATATATATATATATATATATATATATATGAAATATTTGACTTGGTGAATTCTAGCTGTAAATATACTCCTCCCCTCTTAACCACGCCCCCCGGCCCCAACCACGCCCCCGCCCAACCCCGAAATCGGAGGTTTCAAGGTTGGCAAGTATGAAATATCAAGATATTTAAAAAAGGCCATATCGCCCAACCCTAGTTTTGAGGACAATACATCTTTATTATAATGACAATAAGAGAGCAGAGTTGTTAAATGACACTTATAAAATAATGTTAGCTAGCACTAAAAGTGTGTTAGCACTTAGCACGTACCTCAATGGCGTGATAGCCGCATGTAGCTTCCCCTTCAGACAAAAACGATCTCCAAGCTTCTCCAATTGCTCAGTTGTTAAAAAGACAAACATTTAAGAGCGGTAAAAATTCACATTAGTAGTCTAATTGCAGGAGACGAGGCAGATAACTGGCTAGCTGCCGTCAAACTCAGGCGGAGTCACAACCAAGGCAAAACTAGTTGATGCCAGACAAGTCGAACTTCAATGAGTTTGCGAGGTGAGCGATCAGGCACGCTGGCATCGATTGGCTTAGTCTGTTGTCATTCGATGGAACCTATTGATATTTGACAGATTTGTTGTTATTCTCACGGTAAAAACAAACAAACAATACAGTCAATATATACATATATTACATATGCTGTAATGCTACCTTACAAGGCATGAGAAGGTAAACAAAAAGTGAACTTGTACTTAGATGACATCGAAAATGATCGCTAATGAGCATGACAAAGATCTCATTATACATCACAAATCGCACATTTAGCTAGAAATATTTTAGACGAAAACCAAGTTTCAAAGTTCAACTTATGATACATACCGGGGATGCAACCTTAAACAAAAGATATATGCGGTATTTCTTCGAAAATAACCACCATAAAGTAGTAGATTTCTCTGCTTAGTTTATGCAACATCCGGTCAATAAAGTTGGATTCAAAGTACACACTTCTCAAAGATGTTTTTTTTTTGTTTTTTTTTTTACCATGAATTGAATAACGTGGACCCCGACTTAAACCAGTTGAAAAACTTATTGGGGTGTTACCATTTAGTGGTTAATTGTACGGAATATGTACTGTACTAATAAAAGTTTCAAGCAATCAATCAATGTAGTAACTGCCCTGACCACATGATGGCGACAAATACACATGTCATAATGTTCATTCACAACAAGCAATAAACGTAACCCATTTCAACAACATTAGTTTACAACTTTTAGTTGTAACAGAACAACTTGATTATAACAATAGAACAATTAGAACTAACATGTGGTGTTATCAGGGCCGGCCCGTGGCATAGGCCGTATAGGCAAATGCTAAGGGCGCCGTCCATCAGGGGGCGCCACGCCAGTGCCACAAATCTTGGAGAAAAAAAAAAAAAAAGTTGGTACTATTATTTCTAAATACAAAAAATAATCCCACGTTAATTAAAATGCAAAGTAAAGCCTATATAACAGAAATATTATTTGTTACAACATTGTTATTGCCTTCTGGTTAGCTAATGTTTGCCCTGCAGGTAATAGTCACTTTTCCACCCCTTTATATATTAGGTATAGTTGTAAGCCTAGTTGTTAAAGTGCACATCATTAATGTTAATTAAGCAATATGTATGTAAAAAATATTGTATTTCATATATTCATTTTTTATTTTTTGCATTCATTTATTTATTCATATTTTTTTTAAATCTTGTTAACTATTCTGATTGTTAATTTGCTTTCTTTAAGTAAAAAAAAGGTCAAAGACAAAGCTATTCGGTTTCTTGTGAGTATATACACTTCACTGCCGATGTGGGGGGGCGCCACCTAAAATCTTGCCTAGGGCGCCAGATTGGTTAGGGCCGGGCCTGGTTGTTATACACTGTTTTGTAAAACCCCGCCTAGCAGGTTCAGTGTTCATAAGAAAAGTTCAACATAATTTAATAGTTACATTTATATTTGTAGGTTTTGCCATTGCAGTATTAACAGTCTGGTAAAAAAGACAGTATTTATTTTATTTTTATTTTATTTTATAAAAAATAAATAATTAATGTCAACTGCTGTAAAGAAAAACAGTTTAAAAAATAAATAAATATATAGATAAAAGCCAACAGCAAGAATAGACATTTGAAAGGCAATTTAAAATAAATAAAGAATAGTGAACAACAGGCTGAATAAGTGTACGTTATATGAGGCATAAATAACCAACTGGTATGTTAACGTAACATATTATGGTAAGAGTCATTCAAATAACTATAACATATAGAACATGCTATACGTTTACCAAACAATCTGTCACTCCTAATCGCTAAATCCCATGAAATCTTATACGTCTAGTCTCTTACGTCAATGACATCAATAATATTATTGGATATTTTACGCTAATTTGTTCATCATTTCACACATAAGTCGCTCCTGAGTATAAGTCGACAAACTATGAAAAAAACTGCCACTTATAGTCCGAAAAATACGGTAAGTTACTTTCTAAAGGAATAATCAGTACACTGCAAAAAGTCAGTGTTCAAAAACAAGAAAAAAAATACAAAAATGAGGGGTATTTTATTTGAACTAAGCAAAATTATCTGCCAATAGAACAAGAAAATTCGGCTTGTCAAGACTTTCCAAAACAAGTCAAATTAGCTAACCTCAATGAACCCCAAAATACCTTAAAATAAGTATATTCTCACTAATAACAAGTGCACTTTTCTTGGTAGAAAAAAAAGAGACCTTTTTGCTCAATATGTTGAAAAATATTCATAAATGAAGTAAATGCTAGTGCCATTATCTTGACATAATGATATGCGCTCGGCATTACATTTACTTATACTAAAACTAATTTATTGTTCTTAATGGAAATGCAACAAGGCAACATCTTGTTACTCTCGGGGTCTCCTAGCCGCTCAGGCAAATCATATTGTCTAAAAATGCATTTTTCCATGGATAACATGACATCATCGCGCCAAGTGCGTGCTCTTTCAGTCAATTAGTGTGCATATATACAGTTTTTATACAATTTTTTTATTGTAATTTTGAAGAATTTATCTGAATATGCATGAACTGAATTTCTGTTCAAAATTATTTTAAATGTCAAATGTTTAAATATTAACTGTCAGTTTACTGTACTGTGCCAACTGTACTACTATATGAGTACTTATTTTCTATCGTTTCATTGAAAATAAAACCGCAAAGTCCATTTGGCTGTCATCTGTTTTAATTATGAGACACAATTGTGTCAAAGTCATGATTTTTTTTTTCATGCTTGAAGTAAGAAAATATTACTTTAAAAAAGTAGTTTTATACTTGTGAGTGTTGATGACACAGCTTTGCAACACTTGATATTCTAGTTTCAAGCATGTTTTACTCAATATAGGTCATAACATCTCAGCAACAAGCTGTAATATCTTACTGAGATCATTTAGGACCAGTGTTGGGTTAGTTACTGAAAACCAGTAACTAGTTACAGTTACTAGTTACTTTATTTCAAAAGTAACTCAGTTACTAACTCAGTTACTTACACCAAAAAGTAATGCGTTACTGTGAAAAGTAACTATTTAGTTACTTTTTTTTTTTTTTTTTTTAAAGCTCCCATTAATGCCCTTTTAGCCTTTATTTCAGTACTGTTATTGCACTGGAGAATAATACAATCTGTTGATCAACTTGACATGCATTTTTATTTTCCTTTTAACATATTTAATGAAAAACAGTGCAACATAAAAAGGCATTCCTCCTTTCTTTAAACTTGGACCAATGACCAATAATAAAAAAACAAGTTAAAGTGCAACATAAGAAGGCACATCATCTTCCTTGAAACATAGGTAGTGAAATAAAGCCGGACATTTGGAGTGATGCTGCTGTCTTCCACACTTGGAGTCATGGATTGTAGAATCCTTGTTTTCAGTGGCAGGATCATTGACACAGATGGTGAAGTTTCAGTGCTCAGTAGAGATGGAACACTTTTGAGGGGTTTAAGCACCTGGAGGACCTCATCTGCCACTCTCACATCATCATCAGACAGGGTGACATTTGTCTTCAGGGTGTTGTGGGTCAATGCAGAGTATATAGCTGCCTGCTGCTCCAACATATCATAAGTGGAGTTCCACCTCGTTGGGACATCATGTATGAGCTTATGAGTAGGCAGCTTTAGCATTTCTTGCTTTGTCTTAAGCACATGAGCAGCTGTTGTGCTCCTATAAACACACCGATTCAATGGCGCGGGGCGTTCAAGCTCCTCCGTTACTCCGCTCGCCATGACCACGCTGTGTGTGGACTGAAGGTGCCAACAACTTTTTTTTGTTTTGTTTCATATATCAAACCGCGGATCACGTGTGTGCCTCCCCTCCCCACACCCACACCCAGACACACACATAGACCGCGCCTCTTTTCTTCTCTCCGGCTTGTGACAGGGGAAGATTCAGAAGAACGACACCGCAGCGCTTCCGTTTCTGGCCGATACTACATCAAAAGTAACGTAAAATAACGCAGTAACGCATCATGTAGTAACGGTAACTGAGTTACTGAATATAAAAAATAACGCGTTAGATTACTAGTTACCGCCGAAACTAACGGCGTTACAGCAACGCGTTATTTTGTAACGCGTTAGTCCCAACACTGTTTAGGACCAAAACACTTAAAACAAGTAAAACACTCTAACATAAAA
This sequence comes from Nerophis lumbriciformis, assembly GCF_033978685.3. Taxonomy (NCBI): domain Eukaryota; kingdom Metazoa; phylum Chordata; class Actinopteri; order Syngnathiformes; family Syngnathidae; genus Nerophis; species Nerophis lumbriciformis. The sequence continues at coordinate 3,126,909 of NC_084568.2, forward strand.
TCTGCTTAGTGAGAAGAATTATCTTATCAGACAGAAAATATAGCAAATATCACCCTTATTTGACATATTTCATCTTACTTAGATTTCACTTTTTGCAGTGTAGTCATTAATCAGCAGAGGTGTGGACTCGAGTCACATGACTTGGACTCGAGTCATGAATTTGATGACTTTAGACTCGACTTGACAAAATGTAAAAAGACTTGCAACTCGACTTAGACTTTAACATCAATGACTTGTGACTTCACTTGGACTTGAGCCTTTTGAATTGACATGACTTGACATGACTTGCTACTTTCCCCAAAACCCAAAGATGAAAAAGTTATTCGGGAGCGCTACGTATTTTTCATTGTGTACTTGTCTATCAGCGTTGCGTGTGTCAGCTGGTGTGCTCTCAGTACAACAGCCAATCAAATTAGATCTACTTTGTTTTCATCACACAGCATTCATCCAATCAAATTGCAGGACAACCAACGAAGAAGACATGTCCAAACCACACGCCAGTGAACAAAAAATGATACCTAAAATAATTTCGTTTGGGTATAAAAATTACGAGGTGGTCAACACAAAACGGTTTGCAGTATGCAACACATGCGGTTCGAAAATGACTGATGGAGAGGCAACAACTTCCAACTTCGTCCGGCATTTGAAGTTGCACAAAGAACGGTAAGTTTTGAATGTAAGATAACGTTTATTGGCTAAGTAACGTGACTTTTATTTGCTGTGTAGTTAAATCAGTGAGGCTGTAAACTCACTGCTAACGTTATAACGTTATTGCAAACACGGGAATCTGTTGCAGTTCACTACCTTATTCATACTTTTTGTTCAGTGATTTTTTTTAAGCAGGGTTACGTTAGTCAATATATCACACGTAACGTTAGACGGCGGTCAGCAGCACCGCGTATTTTAGCCACCTAAAAAAAGACAAAAATAGTCAAATAAAGGTCAGTTAAAATGTATACTATATTATGAATAAGTGTACCGTTTTAGCTAGCTTTCTGACATACTGTTGGTTGTTTACCTCAGTGGTCCCCAACCACCGGACCGCGGCCCGCTACTGGTCCGTGGATCGATTGGTATCGGGCCGCAAAAGAAATATATATATATATTTTTTCTTTTTTTAATTAAATCAACATAAAAAACACATGATACACTTACAAGTAGTGCACCAACCCAAAAAAACTCTCTCCCCCCTTTTGTTCTGGGCATTGAACATGAAGACTCTTCCTTCACTGTTACGAGTGGCCATGAGAGTCTTGGCAGTGCCTGCCTCCAGTGCTCCAGTGGAGCGAGTTTTCAGCCATGGTGGCATCATACTACGCCCCCATCGTGCACAAATGACTGACAGACTCTTGGCTAATTTGGTCTTTTGCAAATGCAATGCAGCATAGGGCCCTGACATATAAAAAGTACAACTTTTTTGTTATGTTCACGTATATGCAGTGTTGGGACTAACGCGTTACAAAGTAACGCGTTACTGTTACGCCGTTACTATCGGCGGTAACTAGTAATCTAACGCGTTATTTTTTATATTCAGTAACTCCGTTACCGTTACTACATGATGCGTTACTGCGTTATTTTGCGTTATTTTTTATGTAGTATCGGCTAGAAACTGAGAAGATCTGAGTGTCGCTGCTGAAGAGGCGACGAAAAAGAGGCGCGCCGCGCGCTGTCTGTGTGTACGTGTGTGTGTGTGAGTGTGTGTGTGGGGGAGGGGGCGTGTCTGTGTCTACTATCAAGACGTCATGGCGAACCCCGAAGCCGAGTTTCTTAAAATGGAGATATTTTCAGTACGTTTCTTTTATCGACCACAAAGAAAAGAACATTTTAGCTGAATGTAAGTTTCAAATATGCTGAAACAGCGACAAAAACAACATGCTTCGACGAAGCTAGTAAAGAGACACACTCACCTCCACCTCCAACAGCGGCTGGATTTTAATGAGGCACTGCACACGTGAAGGTACACACACTCTGTCAATTCTCTTATATACTCTTTCATTTTAAACTTTTAGAGTGTTTGATTATCACATCACTCTAAATGTTTAGACTATAAAGTTCACAAACCTAAAGAGGGATACTAGTGGGCCAGGCTAATATTTCCTTTTCTCTAAACTAAGTGGGGAAATGTGTAGAGTGTTCTGGACTTCAGACATGATTTTATTTCAGAATTCCTTGAGAAAACGCCTGGTTAGGCTTTATGTATGTAGTGTGTGCCTTTCTTGTTTTACAGCTATGTTGTTATTATGCTGTTTGTTACTTATGTATGTTAAGTTGCAGCTACTTAAAATAGTTTTGTCAATTTGTTCTGGTCTGAAACAAATTGGCCCTTTAAAACATATCTTTGTCTTTGTGTGTTGTATGTAGAGCACATTGCTTAGCAGAGTTCAATGATGCAAATGCATGTCAAGTTGAACAACAGATTGTATTATTCTCCAGTGCAATAACAGTACTAAAATGAAGGCTAAAAGGGCATTAAATGGGGCCTTAAAAAAATTAAAAAATATATATATAAGTAACTAAATAGTTACTTTTCACAGTAACGCATTACTTTTTGGTTTAAGTAACTGAGTTAGTAACTGAGTTACTTTTGAAATAAAGTAACTAGTAACTGTAACTAGTTACTGGTTTTCAGTAACTAACCCAACACTGCGTATATGTCATGTTTTTTCAATGTTAACACTTTTGTACAAATAAGTACATTTGCACTTTATTTTTCAATGTGTTTGTTCTGTAAAGGAATGAGTTAATGTTTAAAATGACTGGTTAATAGTGCTATTATAAAGTGCAATGTCAGCACAATTTTCTTTCCTGCAATTTAAAATGCACTTGTTTTAATAAATAAATACAGCGTTTGAAAAGCATACACAATCTGTGTTAATATATTAGTCTGTGGTTAAAAGGACTTGAAAGGACTCGAAACTCAAAATGCAGGACTTAGGACTTGACTTGAGACTTTCCAGTCTTGACTTTGGACTTGACTCGGGGCTTGCCTGTCTTGACTCGGGACTTGACTCGGACTTGAGGGCAAAGACTTGAGACTTACTTGTGACTTGCAAAACAATGACTTGGTCCCACCTCTGTTAATTAGATTAGTTTTTCAAGGTAACTGTGGAAACACTGAAAACAACAAAAACAACAACGGGACATATTGTTATAACATCATTAAAAAAAAGGTATTTTTTCATAATAGAGGAGCTTTAAAATACTTCAATTATCTCACTTAGTTGAGAAGATGTACCTATAGTAATTATGTCATTGGATTTTTTTTCGTGCAAGTGTGTGTGTGTGTGTTGCTCATTCATGTTTCCCCTCCATGGTGCTATCACCACTCACTTATCCTATCAACAATGTCTTCATTCATCCATTCACACCACATGATTCATGACTCTTTATCACCAATAACTGCACATAACAAACACTGTTCAGTACATCAGGGCGTCCAATCTTTTTCCACAGTCGAACCTCGGATTCAGGAGGAACAGTGTGGTTTTCGTCCTGGTCGTGGTACTGTGGACCAGCTCTATACTCTCGGCAGGGTCCTTGAGGGTGCATGGGAGTTTGCCCAACCAGTCTACATGTGTTTTGTGGACTTGGAGAAGGCATTCGACCGTGTCCCTCGGGAAGTCCTGTGGGGAGTGCTCAGAGAGTATGGGGTATCGGACTGTCTGATTGTGGCAGTCCGCTCCCTGTATGATCAGTGCCAGAGCTTGGTCCGCATTGCCGGCAGTAAGTCGGACACGTTTCCAGTGAGGGTTGGACTCCGCCAAGGCTGCCCTTTGTCACCGATTCTGTTCATAACTTTTATGGACAGAATTTCTAGGCGCAGTCAAGGCGTTGAGGGGGTCTGGTTTGGTGGCTGCAGGATTAGGTCTCTGCTTTTTGCAGATGATGTGGTCCTGATGGCTTCATCTGGCCAGGATCTTCAGCTCTCACTGGATCGGTTCGCAGCCGAGTGTGAAGCGACTGGGATGAGAATCAGCACCTCCAAGTCCGAGTCCATGGTTCTCGCCCGGAAAAGGGTGGAGTGCCATCTCCGGCTTGGGGAGGAGATCTTGCCCCAAGTGGAGGAGTTCAAGTACCTCGGAGTCTTGTTCACGAGTGAGGGAAGAGCGGATCGTGAGATCGACAGGCGGATCGGTGCGGCGTCTTCAGTAATGCGGACGCTGTATCGATCCGTTGTGGTGAAGAAGGAGCTGAGCCGGAAGGCAAAGCTCTCAATTTACCGGTCGATCTACGTTCCCATCCTCACCTATGGTCATGAGCTTTGGGTTATGACCGAAAGGACAAGATCACGGGTACAAGCGGCCGAAATGAGTTTCCTCCGCCGGGTGGCGGGGCTCTCCCTTAGAGATAGGGTGAGAAGCTCTGTCATCTGGGGGGAGCTCAAAGTAAAGCCGCTGCTCCTCCACATGGAGAGGAGCCAGATGAGGTGGTTCGGGCATCTGGTCAGGATGCCACCCGAACGCCTCCCTAGGGAGGTGTTTAGGGCACGTCCGACCGGTAGGAGGCCGCGGGGAAGACCCAGGACACGTTGGGAAGACTATGTCTCCCGGCTGGCCTGGGAACGCCTCGGGGTCCCACAGGAAGAGCTGGACGAAGTGGCTGGGGAGAGGGAAGTCTGGGCTTCCCTGCATAGGCTGCTGCCCCCGCGACCCGACCTCGGATAAGCGGAAGAAGATGGATGGATGGATGGATGGATGGCTTCTTAAGGACGCTGGGGTCATTTTTTGTATTTTTTTATTTTCTAAAAAGACAATAACTATGATTAAAAAAATATTTTGCATATAAGTTGTGTGTTATACTTTGATATACTTACTTTTTATTAAGGGTGTCCGATATATATATTGGTTCCGATATCATGAAGAAAAAAAAAATGCCCATATAAAATCTCAGATATAATCTCCAGTACAAGCAATCCTGCAGCCTGTTTACTTGTGCAAAACTGCACCGACAGTTAACATCTAAATGTCCTCAAATAAACACACAAAGTCGGTCTTTTCGTCTATTTTGATCAAGTATCGGTAAATACAGCATACTTGATTTTCCGGGAGACTCCCGAAATTCAGCGCCTCTCCCGAAAACCTCCCGGGACAAATTTTCTCCCGAAAATCTCCCGAAATTCAGGCACACAATATAAACAGCGTACCTGCCCAATCATGTTATAACTGTAGAATGATGGAGGGCGAGTTCTTGGTTTCTTATGTGGGTTTATTGTTAAGCAGTTTCATTAATGTCCTCCCAGCCCGGCAACAACACACAAAAACAGCAGTCACGTTTTGTCTACCGTAAAGCAGTTCGTCTGCCGTAAACAGCAATGTTGTGACACTCTTAAACAGGACAATACTGCCATCTAGTGCATTTGATGAAAGCACTTTTTGTGTGCCACACAGCATTGCATCATCAGTGAGGGTGTTCAGCATGGTTAGAAAAATAGTGACAAATAGAACAAGGATGGACAATTCAACCCTTAACTCAACAATGAGTAGATGAGTGTTATGTGTGTGTATATGTGTAAATAAATGAACACTGAAATTCAAGTATTTCTTATATATATATATATATATATATATATATATATATATATATATATATATCAATCAATCAATCAATGTTTATTTATGAAATACTTTACTTAGTATTTCTTATATATATATATATATATATATATATATATGAAATACTTGACTTGGTGAATCCTAGCTGTAAATATACTCCTCCCCTCTTAACCCCGCCCCCAACCACGCCCCGCCCCGCCCCCCACCCCCCACCTCCCGAAATCGGAGGTCTCAAGGTTGGCAAGTATGAAATACGGTAGTCTATAAGCTACACAACAGCTAAGCACACAATAGCACACAAGATAAACAGTGTCCTCGATTGAAATTTGTCAACATTAATATGTATCAAATAATTATAATTGCATGTTACTCACAAAATACAAAGTTTTCAGGGCAGAAAGGCATTAGAAAGTATCCAGTAACAAACGTGTCCGCATAATTCAATTCACAGCATCATTAGCTTTAACTTGATGAATTATTGTGACCACTAGGCATCACTAAAAAACTAATTGCATGATATAACATATATATATATATATATATATATATATATATATATATATATATATATATATATATATATATATATATATATATATATATATATATATATATATATATATATATATATGTCATGACTTGGTCCTGAGGTTTAGTTTTTCTCGAAGGCAACGGAAAGTTGGCTCGGGCGAGACGGGAATGCAGGTACATTTTTATTTAAACACTACAAATACAAAACAAGGAAGTAAACAAAAGGCGCGCACAATGGCGGAGAACACACTATGAAACCAAACACTTGCACAAAGGCAAAAACTATGAACAACAAAAAACACTAACTGTGGCAATAATAAACAAAACTTACTTGGCATGGACAAAAAGGAGCAGCGTGAACGATGGACATGAAAAAAGAGTCAGAAATGTGCAGAAGCATAAATGTGGAGATGTCACCAGAAAGACAAACTGAAAACAATGAACTTAAATACTACAGACATGATTAACGAAAACAGGTGCGTGACTCAAAACGTGAAACAGGTACGTGACGTGATAGGTGAAAACTAATGGGTCGCTATGGTGACAAACAAGAGTGCACAATGAGTCCAAACGTGGAACAGGTGAAACTAATGGGGTAATCATGGAAACAAGACAAGGGAGTGAAAAGCCAGAAACTAAAGAGTCCAATAACTAAACAAAACATGACTAAGACAAAACATGATTACACAGACATGACAATATATATGTATATATATAAAGTTCAATGTTGATAAAGTATATAAACTGCGTAGAACAGTTTAAAAACAAAACCATGTTTACAAGAATAGATAAAAAGTTGATTAGTAATTAAGTCCTACTATCATTTATTACACTTTAAAATGAATTTAGATGAAAAGGTTTACACAGATAAGAAAACTTTTTTTTTGCCGTTTTAAAACGACCTATAAGGCTACTTTGAGTCACGGTACCGTTTAATATCCAGCTCGCAGAAGGAGTACAAAGATGGCCGCAGTGACCAAACCGTAACTTGGTTGGCTGAGTGGCTCCATGGTATGATGCAATCAGCTGCATGGTATGATGCAATCAGCTGCATGGTATGATGCAATCAGCTGCATGGTATGATGCAACCCTGGTAATATCAGCCGCACAATTGGATGCCAGAAGTTCATCAATTGTCCGGTTGGATGAAAATTGGAGGTGAGGTGAGGTCTCTGTCCATCTTTAACATTAAAACCATTAAAAATCAGTTCCCAGTGGCTTATTATATTTTTCGAAGTTTTTTTCAAAATTTTACCCATCACGCAATATCCCTAAAAAAAGCTTCAAAGTGCCTGATTCTAACCATCGTTATATACACCCGTCCATTTTCCTGTGACGTCACATAGTGAAGCCAACACAAACAAACATGGCGGAAAGAACAGCAAGCTATAGCGACATTAGCTCGGATTCAGACTCGGATTTCAGCGGCTTAAGCGATTCAACAGATTACGCATGTATTGAAACGGATGGTTGTAGTGTGGAGGCAGGTAGCGAAAACCAAATTGAAGAAGAAACTGAAGCTATTGAGCCATATTGGTTTGAACCGTTTGCGAGCGAAACCGACGAAAACGACACGACAGCCAGCGAGGACGAATTCGGTGATCGCCTTCTAACCAACGATTGGTATGTGTTTGTTTGGCATTAAAGGAAACTAACAACTATGAACTAGGTTTACAGCATATGAAATACATTTGGCAACAACATGCACTTTGAGAGTGCAGACAGCCCAATTTTCATCAATTAATATATTCTGTAGACATACCCTCATGTCAGCAGGCCAGGGAAGCTAGGGTCGATATTCTTCTCTTGATCATCTTCGGGACGGTGTGAGCCAAGACATCCAGGGGGTTTAGCTCGCTCGTCTGCGGGAACAAACTGCCGCCATTGCTTGCCGTGCTAGCGAGGTCCTTTGTCCCTGAATTGCTCACACACTCCGGCAGATTCAATGGGGGTCTGGCGGCAGATTTCTTTGACTTTATTGTTGGAAATGCATCTACTTTGAGTGTCGCAGGATATCCACACATTCTTGCCGTCTCTGTCGTAGCATAGCTTTCGTGGGTAAAGTGTGCGGAACAAACGTCCAATTTCTTGCCACTTTGGCATCTTTGAGCCACTGGTGCAACTTGAATCCGTCCCTGTTGGTGTTGTTACACCCTCCGACAACACACCGACGAGGCATGATGTCTCCAAGGTACGGAAAACAGTCGAAAAAACGGAAAATAACAGAGCTGATTTGACTCGGTGTTTGAGAAAATGGCGGATTGCTTCCCGATGTGACGTCATCGCTCCGAGAGTGAATATTAGAAAGGCGTTTAATTCGCCAAAATTCACCCATTTAGAGTTCGGAAATCGATTAAAAAATTATATGGTCTTTTTTCTGCAACATCAAGGTATATATTGACACTTACATAGGTCTGGTGATAATGTTCCCCTTTAATGTAACAGCCGCACAATATCCACCTATTTAGAGGATGTGACATCACACATGCACCAATTCAATGCATTACTATACAGTTAAGATATAGCTGTGTGTAATTTTACATTTGCCAGTAGGTGGTGTCTTCTGCCAAAGCATGCATTGATGCTTTCCAGAAATGGTCAAACCAGTTGGTTCAAGTGATTTAACGCCTCGTGAGGTTTTATCCAACCATCACTAATAAGTTTGTACAACATTTTTTTCCCCCCCTAATCAAACATAGATGTGGTTCCTCTCTTTAAGAAGGGGAACCAGAGGGTGTGTTCTAACTATCGTGGGATCACACTCCTCAGCCTTTCCCGGTAAGGTCTATTCAGGTGTACTGGAGAGGAGGCTACGCCGGATAGTCGAACCTCGGATTCAGGAGGAACAGTGTGGTTTTCGTCCTGGTCGTGGAACTGTGGACCAGCTCTATACTCTCGGCAGGGTCCTTGAGGGTGCATGGGAGTTTGCCCAACCAGTCTACATGTGCTTTGTGAACTTGGAGAAGGCATTCGACCGTGTCCCTAGGGAAGTCCTGTGGGGAGTGCTCAGAGAGTATGGGGTATCGGACTGTCTGATTGTGTCAGATCAGTGTCAGAGCTCTTGGTCTGCATTGCCGGCAGTAAGTCGGACACGTTTCCAGTGAGGGTTGGACTCCGCCAAGGCTGCCCTTTGTCACCCATTCTGTTCATAACTTTTATGGACAGAATTTCTAGGCGCAGTCAAGGCGTTGAGGGGATCTGGTTTGGTGGCTGCAGGATTAGGTCTCTGCTTTTTGCAGAGTCCTGATGGCTTCATCTGGCCAAGATCTTCAGCTCTCACTGGATCGGTTCGCAGCTGAGTGTGAAGCGACTGGGATGAGAATCAGCACCTCCAAGTCCGAGTCCATGGTTCTCGCCCGGAAAAAGGGTGGAGTGCCATCTCCGGGTTGCGGAGGAGACCCTTCCCCAAGTGGAGGAGTTCAAGTACCTCGGAGTCTTGTTCACGAGTGAGGGAAGAGTGGATGGTGAGATTGACAGGCGGCGTCTTCAGTAATGCGGACGCTGTATCGATCCGTTGTGGTGAAGAAGGAGCTCAGCCGGAAGGCAAAGCTCTTAATTTACCGGTCGATCTACGTTCCCATCTTCACCTATGGTCATGATCTTTGGGTTATGACCGAAAGGACAAGATCACGGGTACAAGCGGCGGAAATGAGTTTGGGGCTCTCCCTTAGAGATAGGGTGAGAAGCTCTGCCATCCGGGGGGAGCTCAAAGTAAAGCCGCTGCTCCTCCACATGGAGAGGAGCCAGATGAGGTGGTTCGGGCATCTGGTCAGGATGCCACCCGAACGCCTCCCTAGGGAGGTGTTTGGGGCACGTCCGACCGGTAGGAGGCCACGGGGAAGACCCAGGACACGTTGGGAAGACTATGTCTCCCGGCTGGCCTGGGAACGCCTCGGGATCCCCCGGGAAGAGCTGGACGAAGTGGCTGGGGAGAGGGAAGTCTGGGCTTCCCTGCTTAGGCTGCTGCCCCCGCGACCCGACCTCGGATAAGCGGAAGAAGATGGATGGATGGATAATCATTCACAACTCAAGGCAAGTATGGTCTGCGTCTAGCAAAGCTTTGTTTGTCCTTGATATTATTGATATTATTTAGTATAATTGGCATGATCAAATAATATTAAAGCTTAAAATAAGCATTTTTTTTCTGTCAAAATTGAAAGAATGAATTTTGCAGAAAAAAAAAAAAAGATTTTATTGAAACCCATTTTTTCCAGGCTCTTGCGGGCCACATAGAATAATGTAGCGGGCCAGGACTGGCCCCCGGGCCTTGAGTTTGACACCAGTGATGTACTGCATTACCCAGAAGGCTTAGCAAGAAGAAACAAGTACTTTGAGCACCCCTGCTGTGGACTCTTTCACTTCCTTTTGGTTTAAACAAGATAAAACTGTCGTCAAGCTGCATATTTATTTTCTATTTGACGAGTGTCTCCCTTGAGGGAAACTTATAGTATCATTTAAAAAAAAATGTTTATTAAGCACTTACAAATGTACCATATAACTGTTATTGTTCTTCTTCTATTTCACCCCGCTCCCTTAGGGTAGAAGTAGACAGCTGGTGTGATCACTTGAAGAACTATTTCTTTACACTCCCTTGTCTCAATTTCTCTTTGACCAAATGAAACCTCAGCCTCGGGTGTGTGTGTGTGTGTGTGTGTGTGTGTGTGTGTGTGTGTGTGTGTGTGTGTGTGTGTGTGTGTGTGTGTGTGTGTGTGTGTGTGTGTGTGTGTGTGTGTGTGTGTGTGTTCTTGTATTTCCACCCTTCTTGAGACATGAAGAAGGAAAAGTATCTTCCATATGAGGAGGTGTGAACAAGTGATGACATAAATCAATAACATTGCATCTAATAGAGAATGTCTCATTTGCTCCCTGGTGGTGAAATCTATCAAAATGAGGGTGGTCTCAAAGAGGGATTTTTCTAATTGACTGTGTGTCGCTTTTAAAAGTGCTCCCCCTCTGGTCAACATATGTAATAACAAGTGTGTGTAAAAATTGGAAGTGCTTCCCCTCTGGTCAATATATGAAATAACAAGTGTGTGTAAAAATGTGAAGTGCTCCCCCTCTGGCCAACATATATAATAACAAGTGTGTGTAAAAATGTGAAATTCTCCCCCTCTGGCCAACATGTGAAATAACAAGCGTGTGTAAAAATGAGAAATTCTCCCCCTCTGGTCAACATATGTAATAACAAGTGTGCGTAAAAATGTGAAGTGCTCCCCCTCTGGCCAACATGAAATAACAAGTGTGTGTAAAAAAAAAAAAAAGTTCTCCCCCTCTGGTCAACATATGTAATAACAAGTGTGTGTAAAAATGTTAAATTTACCCTCTCTGGTCAACATATGAAATAACAAGTGTGTGTAAAAAATTAAAGTGCTCCCCCTCCGGCCAACATATGTAACAACAAGTGTGTGTAAACATTTCAAATTCTCCCCTTCTGGTCAACATATGTAATAACAAGTGTGTGTAAAAATGTGAAGTGTGTGTGAATGGGTAAATGTGGAAGTAGTGTCAAAGCGCTTTGAGTACCTTGAAGGTAGAAAAGCGCTATACAAGTACAACCCATTTATCATTTATTATCCCTCTGGCCAACATATGAAATAACAAGTGTGTGTAAAAATGTAAGTTCTCCCCCTCTGGTCAACATATGTAATAACAAGTGTGTGTAAAAATGTTGAATTTACCCTCTCTGGTCAACATATGAAATAAAAAGTGTGTGTAAAAAATTAAAGTGCTCCCCCTCTGGTCAACATATGTAATAACAAGTGTGTGTAAACATTTTAAATTCTCTCCTCTGGTCAACATATGTAGTAACAAGTGTGTGTAAAAATGTGAAGTGCTCCCCCTCTGGCTAACATATGAAATAACAAGTGTTTGTAAAAAATTTAAGTTCTCCCCCTCTGGTCAACATATGTAATAACAAGTGTGCGTAAAAATGTGAAGTGCTCCCCCTCTGGCCAACATGAAATAACAAGTGTGTGTAAAAAAAAAAAAGTTCTCCCCCTCTGGTCAACATATGTAATAACAAGTGTGTGTAAAAATGTTAAATTTACCCTCTCTGGTCAACATATGAAATAACAAGTGTGTGTAAAAAATTCAAGTGCTCCCCCTCCGGCCAACATATGAAATAACAAGTGTGTGTAAAAATGAGAAATTCTCCCCCTCTGGTCAACATATGAAATAACAAGTGTGTGTAAAAATTTGAACTGCTCCCCCTCTGGCCAACATGTGAAATAACAAGCGTGTGTAAAAATGAGAAATTCTCCCCCTCTGGTCAACATATGTAATAACAAGTGTGTGTAAAAATGTGAAGTGCTCCCCCTCTGGCCAACATATGAAATAACAAGTGTGTGTAAACAATTTAAGTGCTCCCCCTCTGGCCAATATATGTAATAACAAGTGTGTGTAAACATTTTAAATTCTCCCCTTCTGGTCAACATATGTAATAACAAGTGTGTGTACAAATGTGAAGTGCTCCCCCTCTGGCCAACATATGAAATAACAAGTGTGTGTAAAAAATTTAAGTTCTCCCCCTCTGGTCAACATATGTAATAACAAGTGTGTGTAAAAATGTTAAATTTACCCTCTCTGGTCAACATATGAAATAACAAGTGTGTGTAAAAAAATTAAGTTCTCCCCCTCTGGTCAACATATGTAATAACAAGTGTGTGTAAAAATGTTAAATTTACCCTCTCTGGTCAGCATGTGAAATAACAAGTGTGTTTAAAAATTTGAACTGCTCCCCCTCTGGCCAACATGTGAAATAACAAGCGTGTGTAAAAATGAGAAATTCTCCCCCTCTGGTCAACATATGTAATAACAAGTGTGTGTAAAAATGTGAAGTGCTCCTCCTCTGGCCAACATATGAAATAACAAGTGTGTGTAAAAATGAGAAATTCTCCCCTTCTGGTCAACATATGAAATAACAAGTGTGTGTAAAAAATTTTAAGTGCTCCCCCTCTGGCCAACATATATAATAACAAGTGTGTGTAAAAATTTGAAATTCTCCCCCTTTGGTCAACATATGAAATAACAAGTGTGTTTAAATATTTGAACTGCACCCCCGCTGGCCAACATGTGAAATAACAAGCGTGTGTAAAAATGAGAAATTCTCCCCCTCTGGTCAACATATGTAATAACAAGTGTGTGTAAAAATGTGAAGTGCTCCCCCTCTGGCCAACATATGAAATAACAAGTGTGTGTAAAAAAATTAAGTTCTCCCCCTCTGGTCAACATTTGAAATAACAAGTGTGTGTAAAAATGTGAAATTTACCCTCTCTGGTCAACATATGTAATAACAAGTGTGTGTAAAAAATTTAAATGTTCCCCCTTTGGTCAACATATGAAACAACAAGTGTGTGCAAAAAAATGTAAGTTCTCCCCCTCTGGTCAACATATGTAATAACAAGTGTGTGTAAAAATGTGAAATTTACCCTCTCTGGTCAACATATGAAATAACAAGTGTGTGTAAAAAATTTAAGTGCTCCCCCTCTGGCCAACATATGTAATAACAAGTGTGTGTAAACATTTTAAATTATCCCCTTCTGGTCAACATATGTAATAACAAGTGTGTGTAAAAATGTGAAGTGCTCCCCCTCTGGCCAACATATGAAATAACAAGTGTGTGTAAAAAATGTAAGTTCTCCCCCTCTGGTCAACATATGTAATAACAAGTGTGTGTAAAAATGTTAAATTTACCCTCTCTGGTCAACATATGTAATAACAAGTGTGTGTAAACATTTTAAATTCTCCCCTTCTGGTCAACATATGTAATAACAAGTGTGTGTAAAAATGTGAAGTGCTCCCCCTCTGGCCAACATATGAAATAACAAGTGTGTGTAAAAAATTTAAGTTCTCCCCCTCTGGTCAACATATGTAATAACAAGTGTGTGTAAAAATGTTAAATTTACCCTCTCTGGTCAACATATGAAATAACAAGTGTGTGTGAAAAAATTTAAGTTCTCCCCCTCTGGTCAACATATGTAATAACAAGTGTGTGTAAAAATGTTAAATTTACTCTCTCTGGTCAACAAATGAAATAACAAGTGTGTGTAAAAAATTAAAGTGCTCCCCCTCCGGCCAACATATGTAATAACAAGTGTGTGTAAAAATGTTAAATTTACCCTCTCTGGTCAACATATGAAATAACAAGTGTGTGTAAAAAATTTAAGTGCTCCCCCTCTGGTCAACATATGAAATAACAAGTGTGTGTAAAAAATTGTAGTTCTCAGCCTCTGGTCAACATATGGAATAACAAGTGTGTGTAAAAATGTGAAGTGCTCCCCTCTGGCCAACATATGAAATAACAAGTGTGTGTAAAAATGAGAAATTCTCCCCCTCTGGTCAACATATGAAATAACAAGTGAGTGTAAAAATTTGAAGTTCTCCCCCTCTGGTCAACATATGAAATAACAAGTGTGTGTAAAAATGTTGAAATTCTCCCCCTTTGGTCAACATATGAAATAACAAGTGTGTGTAAATATTTGAAGTGCTCCCCCTCTGGCCAACATATATAATAACAAGTGTGTGTAAAAATGTGAAATTCTCCCCCTTTGGTCAACATATGAAATAACAAGTGTGTGTAAATATTTGAACTGCTCCCCCTCTGGCCAACATGTGAAATAACAAGCGTGTGTAAAAATGAGAAATTCTCCCCCTCTGGTCAACATATGTAATAACAAGTGTGTGTAAAAATGTGAAGTGCTCCCCCTCTGGCCAACATATGAAAAAACAAGTGTGTGTAAAAATGTAAGTTCTCCCCCTCTGGTCAACATATGTAATAACAAGTGTGTGTAAAAATGTTGAATTTACCCTCTCTGGTCAACATATGAAATAGCAAGTGTGTGTAAAAAATTAAAGTGCTCCCCCTCTGGCCAACATATGTAATAACAAGTGTGTGTAAAAAATTGAAACTTTCCCCCTTTGGTCAACATATGAAATAACAAGTGTATGTAAAAAAATTAAAATTTCCCCCCTTTGGTCAACATATGAAATAACAAGTGTGTGTAAACATTTTAAGTGCTCCCCCTCTGGCCAACATATGTAATAACAAGTGTGTGTAATAAATTGAAATGCGCCCCCTTTGGACAAAATTAACTAAAAAAAAAACATGTATATAGAGACATACTGTAATAACTTGAAGTAAATAATGAAGATTAAAAACAAAATAAATTAATTAATTAATTAACAAAAAGCAGTCTTTTTCTCACAATGTGTCGATTTTTTACTTATAAAATTGAGAACAATTTCTCAAATTCTTTCTGTTTCTGTAATATTGCAATATTTTCTCGTAAAATTCTTACTTTTTTAATGTAAAATTATTACTTTTTAATGCAAAATTGGTGACATTTGTCATATAAAATTCTGACCTTTATCCCAATATTGCCAATTTTCTTGTTGTTCTTATAAAATAGTGACATATTTTGAGTCAAATTATGACTTTTGTCATATTTTTGTCAAGACTTGGTCCCTGGGGTTTGTTTTCCCGGAAGGCAACGGAAAGTTGGCGCGGGCAAAGCGTGAATGTGAGTACATGTTTAATATTTAAACTCAAAAAAGCTCAAAAAGGTATAAACAAAAGGCGCTCACAGCGGAGGTAAAACAACTTGGCTATGAATACAAAAGGCGCGCGCAAAGGCGGAAAACTATGAACAAGAAACAAAAACTTACTTGGCATGGAACTGTAAAATTATGACTTTTGTCATCATTTTGCCAAGTAAAATTCCGATTATTATTATTGTATTGGCAACATTTTTAAAGTTTTCTTACAGAATTGTGACTTTTTCATAAAGTTGACAACATTTTTAGCTTTTCTTGTGAAATTGCGACTGTTATTCAGTAAAATTCCAACTTTTGTCATAACACTGCACACATGTTCAGTTTTTCTTGTAAAATTGTGACTTGCGTCGGGTAAAATTACGACTTTTATTATAATACTGCCAAAAGTTTTTCTTATGAAACTGCAACCTTTTTCTTGTGAAATTCCAACTCATTTTTCACAACAAGTTTTTTTTATATTTGCATAGTATGTATATATTATTAATGTTGTAAATACACATCTTTATATATCTAGAAAGGCTGGTCCTAAAGAGGTAGGCATTATTCGGAGGTCTCAAGAAGGTAAGAAATACAAGCATGTGTGTGTGTGTGTGTGTGTGTGTGTGTGTGTGTGTGTGTGTGTGTGTGTGTGTGTGTGTGTGTGTGTGTGTGTGTGTGTGTGAGCATACCGTACCGTCACTCAGCCAGGTAGACTTCTTCTTATTCCTCCACTTTCATGTGATGTCACATGGGAGGGGCTGAATGTGGCTCCTCTCATTTCCCTGGCAAATGTAGTCACCAAAACAGCTCTCCTCTCTCCAGCACCAGCACACCAGTCACACAAGAGGATAACGATGCCATGGAGGCCACAGGGAGAATGGTGCTTGACGTCTGCTGGCTTCTGGTCCTGCTGACAGGTAAGCCTTGTCTTGAAGTTGACTTAGTGTTTGGCTTTGGTCACTCGGGAGACGCCAGGAGGAAGTTTGCTGGTAGTTTCCACAGCAAAACTGGATTATTTCTGGAGATCTGTGAACAAAACGCTCAGTCGGGGGTGTCAAAAGTGCGACCTGAGGGCTACTTGATGGGAAATAGAGCAAAAAGACACATTTATGTTTTTAAGGCAACTATAAAGGTATATACAAATATCAAAGTGCCATCCTTAGAATTTTTTTAGCAGAAGTGTGCACAGCCCTGGTCTATGTAGTCAAGTCAAGTCAACTTTATTTATAAAGCACGTTTACGACAACTTTTAAATTGAATCAAAGTGCTTTACAGGTTAAAAAAGCATAGAGCAAAAATAAATAAATAAAATAAAATAAATAAAATAAATAAAATAAATAAAATAAATAAAATAAATACTTGTTGGTGGCACACTTAGTGTGTAAGTCTAAAACTAGCATAGTTTCTCCTAAAGTAGTAAGGAATAATGCTTTGTTCCGTTTAACATGTCCCAACTTGTAACTACAGTCATTATTTACATAATCATCTCTGTGTAACCTCACTTTTTCACTCCTGTTGGCCAGGGCCGGCCCGTGGCATAGGCCGTATAGGCAAATGCTAAGGGCGCCGTCCATCAGGGGGCGCCACGCCAGTGCCACAAATGTTGGAGAAAAAAAAAAGAAAAAAAAAGTTGGTACTATTATTTCTAAATACAAAAAATAATCCCACGTTAATTAAAATGCAAATTAAAGCCTATTTAATAGAAATATTATTTGTTACAACATTACGCCCCCCCCCCCTTCCCTCCGCACGGTGCGCCCCCCCCCCCCCTTCCGGTATCATGACTCTTTTTGGACGTCACCACATCAAAAAATCAACACAAGATGTCAAAACGGTCAAAACTGTCAGGTGCCCAGGGAAGAAAAAAGAGAAAAGAAGAGGAGTAGAAACGAGAAAAGACAGAGTTAGCAGGTAGGTAACGTTAGCCTACATGAAATTATTTGTATGTTACAGAATGTGATAGTAACCTGGCTTTTTAGCATTAAGCTAATGTTACATGATTCGGCAATTGCTAATCAATAAATCGCTAGTTCTGTTTTAACGTCGGGTTAATATTGTGGAGGGGGCTAAATTGTTTATGGAAAATAATAATGTAACGTTAGGTAATTACAGTACTCCCACCTTACATTCCTCAGGGACATTTGTATTAGATCTTTTAAGCAGGTGTTTTTTGTTTACATTGTTATTGCCTTCTGGTTAGCTAATGTTTGCCCTGCTGTCCCCAATATATGTATATATGTATGTATATATACATATACACAAATATCTATATACACATTTATATTATACATGTGTGTATATGTATATATATATGTATGTATGTATGTATGTATGTATGTATGTATATATATATATATATATATATATATATATATATATATATATATATATATATATATATATATATATATATACAGTATATGTGTGTATTTTTATATATATTCATATATATATATATATGTGTGTATACATGTGTAT
>NC_084568.2:3147500-3272500 GCF_033978685.3 Nerophis lumbriciformis
TGTGTGTGTGTGTGTGTGTGTGTGTGTGTGTGTGTGTGTGTGTGTGTGTGTGTATGTGTGTGTGTGTGTGTGTGTGTGTGCGTGTGTGTTCTTGTATTTCTACCCGTCTTGAGACATGAAGAAGGAAAAGTATCTTCCATATGAGGAGGTGTGAACAAGTGATGACATAAATCAATAACATTGCATCTAATAGAGAATGTCTCATTTGCACCCCTGCTGGTGACATCCATCAAAATGAGGGTGGTCCCAAAAAGGAGGGATTTTTCTAATAGACTGTGTGTCGGGTTTAAAAGTGCTCCCCCTTTGGTCAACATATGAAATAACAAGTGTGTGTAAGGAATTGAAATGCGCCCCCTTTAGCCAAAATAAATTAATAAAGTAAATATGTATATAGAGACATACTGTAATAACTTGAAGTAAATAAAACAACAAAACATTAAAAAACAAAACAAAAAAACAACCTAAAAGCAGTCTTTTTCTGACAATGTGTCGACTTTTTTCTCCAAAAATTGGGAACCATTTCTCATATTTGTTTCTGTAATATTGCTATATTTTCTCATAAAATTATTACTTTTTTATGTAAAATTATTACTTTTTAATACAAAACGGCAACATTTGTCATATAAAATTCTGACTTTTATCACAATATTGCCAAATTTTTGTTGTTGTTGTAAAATAGTGAAATTCTTTGAGTCAAATTATGACTTTTGTCATATTTTTGCCAAGTAAAATTCCGATTATTATTATAATATTGCCACAATTTTTAAGTTTTCTTGTAAAATTGTGACTTTTGTAGAGTAAAATTACGACTCTTTTCATAGAATTGCCAAACGTATAAATAAAAATACAAAAATACCAAAATTATAATAATTAACAAAAAGCAGTCTCTTTCTCACAAAGTGTCGACTTTTTTCTTATAAAATTGGGAACAATTTCTCATATTATTTCTGTTTCTGTAATATTGCAATATTTTCTTGTAAAATTATTACTTTTTTATGTAAAATTATTACTTTTTAATGCAAAACGGTGACATTTGTCATATAAAATTCTGACTTTTATCACAATATTGCCAATGTTTTTGTCGTTCTTGTAAAACAGTGAATTTTTTTGAGTAAAATGATGACTTTTGTCATCATTTTGCCAAGTAAAATTTCCGCTTATTATCATAATATTGCCACAATTTTCAAGTTTTCTTGTAAAATTGTGACTTTTGTAGCGTAAAATTACGACTCTTCATAAAATTGACAAAAGTTTAAGCTTTTCTTGTAAAATTGCGACTGTTATTCAGTAAAATTCCAACTTTTATCATAATATTGCACAAATGTTCAGTTTTTCTTGTAACATTTTGACTTGCGTTGAGTAAAATTACGACTTTTATTATAATACTGCCAAAATTCTACGTTTTTCTTGTGAAATTGTGACCTTTTTCTTGTGAAATTCCAACTCATTTTTCACAACTAGCTTTTTTATATTTGCATAGTATGTATATAATATTAATGTTGTAAATACACATCTTCATATATCTAGAAAGGGTGGTCCTAAAGAGGTAGGCATTATTCCTAAAAGCAGTCTTCTTCTCCCAATGTGTCAAATTTTTTCTCATAAAATAGGGAACAATTTCTCATATTCTTTATGTTTCTGTAATATTGCAATATTTTCTCGTAAAATTATTACTTTTTTATGGAAAATTATTACCTTTTTAACGGAAAATGGTGACATTTGTCATATAAAATTCTGACTTTTTGTTTATTTTTGTTGTTCTTGTAAAATAGTGACATTTTTTGAGTAAAATGATGACTTTTGTCATCATTTTGCCAAGTAAAATTTCCGATTATTATCATAATATTGCCACAATTTTCAAGTTTTCTTGTAAAATTGTGACTTTTGTCGAGTAAAATGACGACTCTTTTCATAAAATTGTCAAAAGTTTAAGCTTTTCTTGTAAAATTGCGACTGTTATTGAGTAATATTCCAACTTTTATCATAACATTGCACAAATGTTCAGTTTTTCTTGTAACATTTTGACTTGCGTTGAGTAAAATGACGACTTTGATTATAATACTGCCAAAATTCTACGTTTTACTTGTGAAATTGTGACCCTTTTCTTGTGAAATACCAACTCATTTTTCACAACTAGCTTTTTTATATTTGCATAGTATGTATATATTATTAATGTTGCAAATACACATCTTTATATATCTCGAAAGGCTGGTCCTAAAGAGGTGGGCATTATTCAGAGGTCTCAAGAAGGTAACAAATACAAGAGCGCGTGCGTGCGTGCGTGCGTGCGTGCGTGCGTGCGTGCGTGCGTGCGTGCGTGCGTGTGTGTGTGTGTGTGTGTGTGTGTGTGTGTGTGCCACTAATGTCCCCCATCACTGCAGTGTATGACCACAACAATGGCCGTCTTGTTTGGGGACAACAGTTGAGCAGCGGGCTAGGCACACTTTGCCTCGTTTTGTCTTTTCAGTGCGTCCCAGCTGGTGTAAACGAAGGCACACGTCTGCTTGTGACAACACACACACACACACACACACACACACGCACAGAAACTGGCCTGCAGGCCCGAGAGAGTGAAACTGCATGTATTATTTAGTGCATAACGGCAGTGAAGTCATTGTGGGAAACATGGCTGACACCAGCTGGAAGGGACAAACTGTATTAGAGGAGGACACCAGAAGAGGCAGGTGTCATGGATACCACTGGTTTTCTCTCCGATCCGATACCGAGCAAAATTCAGGCTGGTATCGGCGATACTGACCCGACAGCGATACTAATGTGTCTGCTGAAATGTGAAAATGTGTGTATTTCAAATAATAAACTATCTCTAAATATTCCTAAAATATCAAAAAAGTTCAGTTAATTAACTAGAGAGAGAGAGAGAGAGAGAGACTACGGTGAGGTCAAGGACCGCTGAAATTATTAGTAGGATGCTGCTCACTGCTCCCCTCACTTCCCAGGGGGTGATCAAGGGTGATGGGTCAAATGCAGAGGACACATTTCACCACACCTAGTGTGTGTGACTATCATTGGTACTTTAATATATATATATATATATATATATATATATATATATATATATATATATATATATATATATATATATATATATATATATATATATAAACTTGTTTTTTTAACATGAAAATAATTTTTTTCATTGAAGAAACTTTTTTTTTTTACTTGAAAATATTTTTTTAAATTGAAAATATTTGGGTTTTTTTTTATCTGAGAATAATTTTTGTAATTGAAGATACCTGGTTTTTTTTTTATTAGAAAATATTTTTTTGAATTGAAGAAATCTGTTTTTTTACTTGAAAATAATTGTTTTAATTGAAGAAACTAGTTTTTTTACTTGAAAAATGTTTTTTAATTGAAGAAAATTGGGTTTTTTTTCCAACTTGAAAGTATTTTTTTAATTGAGGAAACATTTTTTTTTACTTGAAAAATATTTTTTTAATTTAAGAAACTTGTTTTTTTTTTTTTACTTGAAAATATTTTTTTTATTGAAAAAACTTGCTTTTTTAACTTGGAATTTTTTTTTCATTGAAAAAACTTGTTTTTTGCTTGAAAATAATTGTTTTAATTGAAGAGGTTAGTTTTTCTAACTTGAAAATGATTATTTCAATTGAAGAAACTTGTTTTTTTACTTGAAAAATGTTTTTTAATTGAAGAAAATTGGGGTTTTTTTTCAACTTGAAAGTATTTTTTTAATTGAAGAAACTTTTTTTTTTTACTTGAAAAATATTTTTTGAATTTAAGAAACTTGTTAGTTTTTTAAACTTGAAAATATTTTTTTATTGAAGAAACTTGCTTTTTAAAAAAATTTTCATTGAAAAAACTTGTTTTTTGCTTGAAAATAATTTTTTTAATTGAAGAGGTTAGTTTTTCTAACTTGGAAATAATTATTTTAATTGAAGAAACTTGTTTTTTTTTACTTAAATATTTTTTTAATTGAAGAAACCTGTTTTTTTTACTTGAAAATATTTTTCTAATTGAAGAAATTTGTTTTTCTAACTTGAAAATATATTTTTTTAATTGAAGAAACTAGTTTTTTTTACTTGAAAATATTTTTTTAAATTGAAAATATTTGGGTTTTTTTTTATCTGAGAATAATTTTTGTAATTGAAGATACCTGGTTTTTTTTTTATTAGAAAATATTTTTTTGAATTGAAGAAATCTGTTTTTTTACTTGAAAATAATTGTTTTAATTGAAGAAACTAGTTTTTTTACTTGAAAAATGTTTTTTAATTGAAGAAAATTGGGTTTTTTTTCCAACTTGAAAGTATTTTTTTAATTGAAGAAACATTTTTTTTTACTTGAAAAATATTTTTTTAATTTAAGAAACTTGTTTTTTTTTTTTTACTTGAAAATATTTTTTTTATTGAAAAAACTTGCTTTTTTAACTTGGAATTTTTTTTTCATTGAAAAAACTTGTTTTTTGCTTGAAAATAATTGTTTTAATTGAAGAGGTTAGTTTTTCTAACTTGAAAATGATTATTTCAATTGAAGAAACTTGTTTTTTTACTTGAAAAATGTTTTTTAATTGAAGAAAATTGGGGTTTTTTTTCAACTTGAAAGTATTTTTTTAATTGAAGAAACTTTTTTTTTTTACTTGAAAAATATTTTTTGAATTTAAGAAACTTGTTAGTTTTTTAAACTTGAAAATATTTTTTTATTGAAGAAACTTGCTTTTTAAAAAAATTTTCATTGAAAAAACTTGTTTTTTGCTTGAAAATAATTTTTTTAATTGAAGAGGTTAGTTTTTCTAACTTGGAAATAATTATTTTAATTGAAGAAACTTGTTTTTTTTTACTTAAATATTTTTTTAATTGAAGAAACCTGTTTTTTTTACTTGAAAATATTTTTCTAATTGAAGAAATTTGTTTTTCTAACTTGAAAATATATTTTTTTAATTGAAGAAACTTGTTTTTTTACTTGAAAATATTTTTTTCAATTGAAAAAAAAAGAAGTTTTTTTTTACCTGAGAATATTTTTTTTGATTGAAGAAACCTGTTGTTTTTTTAAAACTTGAAAATATTTTTTTAATTGAAGAAACTTTTTTTTTTACTTGAAAAATATTTTTTTAATTTAAGAAACTAGTTTTTTTTAACTTGAAAATATTTTTTTTATTGAAGAAACTTGCTTTTTTAACTTGAAATTTTTTTTCATTGAAAAAACTTGTTTTTTGCTTGAAAATAATTGTTTTAATTGAAGAGGTTAGTTTTTCTAACTTGAAAATGATTATTTTAATTGAAGAAACTTGTTTTTTTTTACTTAAATATTTTTTTCATTGAAGAAACCTGTTTTTTTTACTTGAAAAATTTTTTTTTAATTGAAAAAACCTGTTTTTGTTTTTTTACTTAAACATTTTTTTTAAATTGAAAATATTTGGTTTTTTTTTACCTGAGAATCATTTTTGTAATTGAAGATACCTGTTGTTTTTTTTATTAGAAAATATTTTTTTGAATTGAAGACATCTGTTTTTTTACTTGAAAATAATTGTTTTAATTGAAGAAACTTGTTTTTTTACTTGAAAACATTTTTTTAATTGAAAAAACTTGTTTTTTGCTTGAAAATATTTTTTTTAATTGAAGAGGTTAGTTTTTCTAACTTGAAAATGATTATTTTAATTGAAGAAACTTGTTTTTTTTTACTTAAATATTTTTTTAATTTAAGAAACCTGTTTTTTTTACTTGAAATTTTTTTTTTTTAATTGAAAAAACCTGTTTTGTTTTTTTTACTTAAATATTTTTTTAAATTGAAAATATTTGGGTTTTTTTTTACCTGAGAATCATTTTTGTAATTGAAGATACCTGTTTTTTTTTTAATTAGAAAATGTTTTTTTGAATTGAAGAAATCTGTTTTTTTACTTGAAAATAATTGTTTTAATTGAAGAAACTTGTTTTTTTACTTGAAAAATGTTTTTTAATTGAAGAAAATTGGGGGTTTTTTTCAACTTGAAAATATTTTTTTAATTGAAGAAACTTTTTGTTTTTACTTGAAAAATATTTTTTGAATTTAAGAAACTTGTTTTTTTTTTTAACTTCAAAATATTTTTTTTATTGAAGAAACTTGCTTTTTTAAATTTTTTTTCATTGAAAAAACTTGTTTTTTGCTTGAAAATAATTTTTTTAATTAAAGAGGTTAGTTTTTCTAACTTGAAAATGATTATTTTAATTGAAGAAACTTGTTTTTTTTACTTAAATATTTTTTTAATTGAAGAAACCTGTTTTTTTTACTTGAAAATGTTTTTTTTTAATTGAAAAAACCTGTTTTGTTTTTTTTACTTAAAATTTTTTTTCAATTGAAGAAACCTGTTTTTTTTTTAACTTGAAAATCATTTTTTTATTGAAGAAACATTTTTTTTTTAACTTGAAAATCTTTTTTTTAATTGAAGAGACTTATTTTTTTAACTTGAAAATCAGTTTTTTAATTGAAGAAACTTGTTTTTTTACTTGAAAACCATTTTTCTAATTGAAGAAATTCGTTTTTCTAACTTGAAAATATATTTTTTCAATTGAAAAAAAAAACGTTTTTTTACCTGATAATATTTTTTTTGATTGAAGAAACCTGTTTCTTTTAACTTGAAAATAATTTTTTATTTGAAAAAACTCTTTTTTTTTTAATTTGCAAGTCCTTTAATGTGAGTAAAAGTATCATTGTGTGTTTGTGGAGTTTTGGCAGTAATTTCACTCTATAAGAATCGCGATTCGGAAGTGAATAAAAAAATTTTGCGCACCCCATTTTGTTTACATCCCCGATTTTTTTTACCTGAGAATCATTTTTGTAATTGAAGATACCTGTTTTTTTTTTTATTACAAAATATTTTTTTGAATTGAAGAAATCTGTTTTTTTACTTGAAAAAGGTTTTTTAATTGAAGAAAATTGGGGTTTTTTTTCAAGTTGAAAATATTTTTTTAATTGAAGAAACTTTTTTTTTTTACTTGAAAAATATTTTTTTAATTTAAGAAACTTGCTTTTTTAACTTGGACATTTTTTTTCATTGAAAAAACTTGTTTTTTGCTTGAAAATATTTTTTTAATTGAAGAGGTTAGTTTTTCTAACTTGAAAATGATTATTTTAATTGAAGAAACTTGTTTTTTTTTACTTAAATATTTTTTTAATTGAAGAAACCTGTTTTTTTTACTTGAAATTTTTTTTTTTTAATTGAAAAAACCTGTTTTGTTTTTTTACTTAAAAATTGTTTTCAATTGAAGAAACCTGGTTTTTTTTAAACTTGAAAATCATTTTTTTATTGAAGAAACTTTTTTTTTTTAACTTGAAAATAATTTTTTTAATTGAAGAGACTTGTTTTTTTAACTTGAAAATCAGTTTTTTAATTGAAGAAACTTGTTTTTTTACTTGAAAACCATTTTTCTAATTGAAAAAAAATAGTTTTTTTTACCTGAGAATATTTTTTTTGATTGAAGAAACCTGTTGTTTTTTTAAAACTTGAAAATATTTTTTTAATTGAAGAAACTTTTTTTTTTTACTTGAAAAATATTTTTTTAATTTAAGAAACTTGTTTTGTTTTTAACTTGAAAATATTTTTTTTATTGAAGAAACTTGCTTTTTTAACTTGGAAATTTTTTTTCATTGGAAAAACTTGTTTTTTGCTTGAAAATATTTTTTTTAATTGAAGAGGTTAATTTTTCTAACTTGAAAATGATTATTTTAATTGAAGAAACTTGTTTTTTTTTACTTAAATATTTTTTTAATTGAAGAAACCTGTTTCTTTTACTTGAAAATTTTTTTTTTAATTGAAAAAAACTGTTTGTTTTTTTTTACTTAAACATTTTTTTAAATTGAAAATATTTGGGGTTTTTTTTAACCTGAGAATCATTTTTGTAATTGAAGATACCTGTTTTTTTTTTTTTATTAGAAAATATTTTTTTGAATTGAAGAAATCTGTTTTTTTACTTGAAAATAATTTTTTTAATTGAAGAGGTTAGTTTTTCTAACTTGAAAATGATTATTTTAATTGAAGAAATTTGTTTTTTTTACTTAAATATTTTTTTAATTGAAGAAACTTGTTTTTTTTACTTGAAAATGTTTTTTTTTAATTGAAAAAACCTGTTTTGGTTTTTTTTCCTAAAATTTTTTTTTAAATTGAAGAAACCTGTTTTTTTAAAACTTGAAAATCATTTTTTTATTGAAGAAACTTTTTTTTTTAACTTGAAAATCTTTTTTTTAATTGAAGAAATTCGTTTTGCTAACTTGAAAATATATTTTTTTAATTGAAGAAACTTGTTTTTTTTACTTGAAAATATTTTTTTCAATTGAAAAAAAAAAAGTTTTTTTTACCTGAGTATATTTTTTTTGATTGAAGAAACCTGTTGTTTTTTTTAAAACTTGAAAATATTTTTTTAATTGAAGAAACTTTTTTTTTTTTAACTTGAAAATTATTTTTTAATTGAAAAAAATAGTTTTTTTTAACTTGCAAATCCTTTAATGTGAGTAAAAGTATCATTGTGTGTTTGTGGAGTTTTGGCGGTAATTTCACTCTATAAGAATCGCGATTCGGATGTGAATAGATTTTTTTGCGCACCCCATTTTGTTTACATCCCCGATAGGACAGTTTGACATGAAAAGGTTTGAGTGAAAACAAACGTGAAAAGGACACGATGGAGACTGCAATGTGAGCAAATAGTGAGAGTTTTTTAGTAGGTTTGCAAGCCACCCACTCACATGCTGCTTGCTTCTCAGCTCCACCTGCCATCATAACAACCACACATAAAGCTGCTCCGCTCAATTTTACAACTTACAAGACAAAAAAAAAAAGATAGCAATCAGAAGCTGTGAAGAATTGTTCTGCCAAGAAACATCAACTATTAATGGTGCTTATGTAACACAACTTCTAGTCCAAAGTTGTAGTGTGGTCTGTTACCTGCACACTAAACTCCCTGGCAACCGCCTTAAACAGACAGCAAGGTGCGTGTTTGTTTAGTGCGACGTTATCTTGAAAGACAGGTCTTGTCCTCGTCTGACAACCATGAGCTGAGTCAATATTAACTCAGTACAGTTTGAGGATCTGGACCACTTGGGGAAGAGGATGCAGCTCCGCACTTCACCACACTGAGAAACTAACTTTTGTTTTTGCAAATAATCATTAACTTAGAATTTAATGGCAGCAACACATTGCAAAAAAGTTGGCACTGGGGCGTGTTCACCACTGTGTTACATGGCCTTTCTTTTTTAACAACTCTCAGTAAAGGTTTGGGAACTGAGGAGACACATTTTTTTAAGCTTCTCAGGTGGAATTCTTTCCCATTCTTGCTTGATGTACAGCTTAAGTTGTTCAACAGTCCGGGGGTCTCTGTTGTGGTATTTTAGGCTTCATAATGCGCCTCACATGTTCAATGGGAGACAGGTCTGGACTACAGGCAGGCCAGTCTAGTACCCGCACTCTTTTACTATGAAGCCACGTTAATGTAACACGTGGCTTGGCATTGTCTTAGTGAAATAAGCAGGGGCGTCCATGGTAACGTTGCTTGGATGGCAACATATGTTGCTCCAAAACCTGTATGTACCTTTCAGCATTAATGGTACCTTCACAGATGTGTAAGTTACCCATGTCTTGGGCACTAATACACCCCCATACCATCACACATGCTGGCTTTTACACTTAGCGCCTATAACAACCCGGATGGTTCTTTTCCTCTTTGGTCCGGAGGACACGACGTCCACAGTTTCCAAAAAAAAATTGAAATGTGGACTCGTCAGACCACAGAACACTTTTCCACTTTGTATAAGTCCATCTTAGATGAGCTCAGGCCCAGCAAAGCCAAAGGCGTTTCTGGGTGTTGTTGATAAACGGTTTTCGCCTTGCATAGGAGAGTTTTAACTTGCACTTACAGATGTAGCGACCAACTGTAGTTACTGACAGTGGGTTTCTGAAGTGTTCCTCAGCCCATGTGGTGATATCCTTTACACACTGATGTCGCTTGTTGATGCAGTACAGCCTGAGGGATCGAAGGTCACGGGCTTAGCTGCTTACGTGCAGTGATTTCTCCACATTCTCTGAACCCTTTGATGATATTACGGACCGTAGATGGTGAAATCCCTAAATTCCTTGCAATAGCTGGTTGTGAAAGGTTTTTCTTAAACTGTTCAACAATTTGCTCACGCATTTGTTGACAAAGTGGTGACCCTCGCCCCATCCTTGTTTGTGAATGACTGAGCATTTCATGGAATCTACTTTTATACCCAATCATGGCACCCACCTGTTCCCAATTAGCCTGTTCACCTGTGGGATGTTCCAAATAAGTGTTTGATGAGCATTCCTCAACTTTATCAGTATTTATTGCCACCTTTCCCAACTTCTTTGTCACGTGTTGCTGCCATCAAATTCTAAAGTTAATGATTATTTGCAAAAAAAATAAATGTTTATGAGTTTGAACATCAAATATGTTGTCTTTGTAGCATATTCAACTGAATATGGGTTGAAAATGATTTGCAAATCATTGTATTCCGTTTATATTTACATCTAACACAATTCCCCGACTCATATGGAAACGGGGTTTGTATTATTTCGGAAGAAAAAAATATAACGCGATCTGTATTTAGCCTCTTAAGGCCCAAGCTGTTTGTTTACATACTTTTATTTAATTTCTCTTTGCTATTTGGTCTTATTGGACCCTAATTAGAATAAAAACTAAGAATCTTCTTTTGATATGATGTACTTAGTCCATAAGTACACATATGTGTACTTCATGTTTAGTGACATGCTAATTCTTATTTTTACACTTTTTTCTCTCTCCAAATTCCATTGTATGTTATACTCTTCTGACACCACCAGATGGCAGTATAAGTGTCCACATAAGTGGCCATAAGACCCCAATTCAGTAATGTACACAATTTTGGAAATAAGAACTAAAAGGTGCTGTCCATGCATGTGGCCACTAAGCCTTAAAGGCCTACTGAAATGCGATTTTCTTATTTAAACGGGGATAGCAGGTCCATTCTATGTGTCATACTTGATCATTTCGCGATATTGCCTTAATTTTTGCTGAAAGGATTTAGTAGAGAACATCGACGATAAAGTTTGCAACTTTTGGTCGCTGATAAAAAAGCCTTGCCTGTACCGGAAGTAGCAGACGAGTAGCGTGACGTCACCGGTTGTGGAGCTCTTCACATCCGCACATTGTTTACAATCAAAGCGTCGATTTCCCCATTAATTTGAGCGAGGATGAACGATTCGTGGATGAGGAAAGTGAGAGTGAAGGACTAGAGGGCAGTGGGAGCGATTCAGATAGGGAAGATGCTGTGAGACCTGATATTCAGCTGGGAATGACTAAAACAGTAAATAAACACAAGACATATATATACTCTATTAGCCACAACACAACCAGGCTTATATTTAATATGCCACAAATTAATCCCGCATAACAAACACCTCCCCCCTCCCGTCCATATAACCCGCCAATACAACTCAAACACCTGCACAACACACTCAATCCCATACCCCAAAGTACCGTTCACCTCCCCAAAGTTCATACAGCACATATATTTCCCCAAAGTCCCCAAAGTTACGTACGTAACATGCACATAGCGGCACGCACGTACGGGCAAGCGATCAAATGTTTGGAAGCCGCAGCTGCGTGCGTACTCAAGGTTCAAGGTTCAAGGTTCAAGGTTCAACTTTAATGTCCCCGCGAGGAAATTTGTCTTGGGCACAGTGCATCATTGCTTTCTTAACATACCCAAAAACAACAGAACAAAAACACAAGCACAGACACAACCACAGCCATACAACTAACATTTAAACATCAGAACATGGAGCTTGATAGACATAGGTGGCACTTTGATGTAGGCATAAAATCTACAGTATGGAGATAAAGATAAAGTACCAATGTGCATTGCACTAGAGCTCATGGATAAAGTGCTGTGTGCTAAAGTGCTTAGTTCTAAAGTGCTATGTGCTAAAGTGCTATGTGCTAAAAAAGTGCTAACCTATGTATTAAAATTATATTGCACATCGTTGGTCAGCTTAATGGAGGCTGGGACAAATGATAATTTAAGGCGATTAGATTTGCATAGTGGGACCCGGAGTCTTCTCCCTGATGGCAGGGTTCCATATTCAGGAAAGAGTGGGTGTTGTGAGTTGGAAATAATTTTCTTAGCTTTTTTCCTAACTGCCTGCTCATAGATGCTCTGTATAGGCTCATATTCTTTCCTCCCTACGATTTTCATTGCCGTTTTATGCATGCCGGCCAGTTTGCTTTTAGCTTAACGGTTAGGTTGCCAAACCATGAGGTGATCCCGTATCTAATGATGCTCTCTACAATGGCATGGTAGAAAATCATCATGATGTGGCTGCTTACGCCGTACAATCTTAATCTTTGCAAAAAAACACGGTACTGCGTCTGCGCATCCAACTCAAAGTCCTCCTGGTAAGAGTCTCTGTTGTCCCAGTTCTCCACAGGCCAATGGTAAAGCTTGACTGTCATCTTCCGGGAATGTAAACAATGAAACACCGGCTGTGTTATCCGGCACAACAGTCAGGGGGTGCATTCTACGGCGGGGGTGCGTTAACCGGCACAACACCTGCCGCAATACACCGCTTCCCACCCACAGCTTTCTTCTTTGCTGTCTCCATTGTTCATTGAACAAATTGCAAAAGATTCACCAACACAGATGTCCAGAATACTGCGGAATTTTGCGATGAAAACAGACGACTTAATAGCTGGCCAAATTTAAAATTGCACTTTAGTAAGCTAACCCGGCCGTATTGGCATGTGTTGCAATGTTAAGATTTCATCATTGATATATAAACTATCAGACTGCGTCGTCGGTAGTAGTGGGTTTCAGTAGGCCTTTAAAGGACCCCAACGACCGCCTCATATCGGACTTTGAGTGTTTAACCGTCTTCTCATCCCTCCCCACGCAGAAGTCTACGCAGAGTTCATCCACGTCCCTTCGACCATCCGCCACGGCGTCGAGGGGAAGTCTCTGGACTTGCCCGTGGAGACTCACTTCCGGTTGGACCAGGCTGAGATCCAGGGGACTTGGTCCCACACCACCACCGACGGCATCAGGACCACGCTGGTGACCTTCACCAAAGAGTCCACCATCATGGACATGACGCACCGCAACAGCATCTTCTTCAAAGAGCCCAATGTGTCCTTGCTGATACGAAGATTAAACCTGCGCGACGAGGGGGATTACCAGCTGAACCTCAATATAGAGTTTCATAACAAGACCGGGGAGGTCTTCAAGGCGGAGAGGACGGTGCATGTAACAGTGGACGGTAAGTAAGTCTTCTCCTCTTTAACCCATCCCTCACCGTTTTTGAGCCACCTTTGTATTCTTCAGTTCCTGTGTCCACCCCGGTCATTGAGAAGAACCCAGCACACGCCGTGGTTGAGGACCAGGCCAACGTTACCTGGACCTGTTCAGTGGAGAGAGGAACCAGGGTCGCGTTTCAGTGGCTCAGAGACAATGTCCCCGTGGGTGTGGGCGACAGGTACCACTTCTCCAAAGACAAATCCACACTGCTGATCAGTCCTGTGCGAAAGGAGGACAAGGGGAGTTACCGCTGTGTGGTCAACAACACTGTCAGCCAGGAGCGACGCAGCAATGCCAGGGAACTCCTCGTTTACTGTGAGTGGACCCCTGCATTATTATTCACTATACTCATTATAAGACTCTGCAGCATCGCGTGTACATCGGGGGCGGTACCACTGGATTGGCAGACCGGGGTTGTGGTTCCTCTCTTTAAGAAGGGGAACCGGAGGGTGTGTTCTAACTATCGTGGGATCACACTCCTCAGCCTTCCCGGTAAGGTCTATTCAGGTGTACTGGAGAGGAGGCTACGCCGGATAGTCAAACCTCGGATTCAGGAGGAACAGTGTGGTTTTCGTCCTGGTCGTGGAACTGTGGACCAGCTCTATACTCTCGGCAGGGTCCTTGAGGGTGCATGGGAGTTTGCCCAACCAGTCTACATGTGTTTTGTGGACTTGGAGAAGGCATTCGACCGTGTCCCTCGGGAAGTCCTGTGGGGAGTGCTCAGAGAGTATGGGGTATCGGACTGTCTGATTGTGGCAGTCCGCTCCCTGTATGATCAGTGCCAGAGCTTGGTCCGCATTGCCGGTAGTAAGTCGGACACGTTTCCAGTGAGGGTTGGACTCCGCCAAGGCTGCCCTTTGTCACCGATTCTGTTCATAACTTTTATGGACAGAATTTCTAGGCGCAGTCAAGGCGTTGAGGGGATCTGGTTTGGTGGATGCAGGATTAGGTCTCTGCTTTTTGCAGATGATGTGGTCCTGATGGCTTCATCTGGCCAGGATCTTCAGCTGTCACTCGATTGGTTCGCAGCTGAGTGTGAAGCGACTGGGATGAGAATCAGCACCTCTAAGTCCGAGTCCATGGTTCTCGCCCGGAAAAGGGTGGAGTGCCATCTCCGGGTTGGGGAGGAGATCTTGCCCCAAGTGGAGGAGTTCAAGTACCTCGGAGTCTTGTTCACGAGTGAGGGAAGAGCGGATCGTGAGATCGACAGGCGGATCGGTGCGGCGTCTTCAGTAATGCGGACGCTTTATCGATCCGTTGTGGTGAAGAAGGATCTGAGCCGGAAGGCAAAGCTCTCAATTTACCGGTCGATCTACGTTCCCATCCTCACCTATGGTCATGAGCTTTGGGTTTGACCGAAAGGACAAGATCACGGGTACAAGCGGCCAAAATGAGTTTCCTCCGCCGGGTGGCGGGGCTCTCCCTGAGAGATAGGGTGAGAAGCTCTGCCATCCGGGGGGAGCTCAAAGTAAAGCCGCTGCTCCTCCACATGGAGAGGAGCCAGATGAGGTGGTTCGGGCATCTGGTCAGGATGCCACCCGAACGCCTCCCTAGGGAGGTGTTTAGGGCACATCCGACCGGTAGGAGGCCACGGGGAAGACCCAGGACACGTTGGGAAGACTATGTCTCCCGGCTGGCCTGGGAACGCCTCGGGGTCCCACAGGAAAAGCTGGACAAAGTGGCTGGGGAGAAGGAAGTCTGGGCTTCCCTGCTTAGGCTGCTGCCCCCACGACCCGACCTCGGATAAGCGGAAGAAGATGGATGGATGGATGGATGGATATACTCATTATTAAATACAGTCATATTCCTATGATTCAGTTTTCAAAATACCCTGATTTCGCCCTATCTCTGTTTTATCTGCGTTGAGGTACTCAATGTCCGTCCTTGGCTGTCAGCAGGCAGGGTTTGGAAACAAACTGCTGATGCGAGACAACTCGCTAAGGAAGATTACAAGTTGTGCCTTTGCACAGATAGAAAAGTACAACTTCAGCACAATTGATGATAACTATAGCAACGGCCTTTAAGCATAAGAGTTGTGTGCTAACTTATATATAATTATTCTATCAATATTTTATGGTGTTTGGAGTGGATTCGTGTTATTTCTTATGGGAACAATTATTGACATTTTCATACGATTCAGGGTGCTTCCCACATTTTTGAACAAAAACCGAGGCGCACTGTATGGCAAGGATGCTGAGCATGTTAGCATCAAAGGGTTTTCTTTCAGTTTTTTTGGCATTTCATTTGTCATATCAGAGGAATATTATGTTGATGAATAGAAAACCATTTTCACCTTGGCAATATCAGTGGTGTCAGGTTTGTCACTGACAGTTTAGTTTTGAGTTTTTCCTCTGTCTTTATTTCCTGTCGGCGCTCTTATTTTGGTTATTTCCTACTTGTCTCCCTGAGTGCTGTGTCCCCTCAGCTGTGGCTGATTGGCACCCGGCCACACCCGGTGTCAATCAGCCAGCTGCTATTTAAACCTGCCTTCTCCTCCAGTCACTGCTGGATTATTGTCGTTCCTACCTGTCGTGTCGTTGTTCTTAATACTTGTCGTTGTAGCTCTGTCTACTTTTGTCTCACTCTGCTCATGTCCTAGTTCCTTCGTGTCACGGTAAGTGTTTTTGTTTCTTGTCCACAGTTCGCCTCTGTGCTATTTTAGTTTATAGCCAAGTTTGTTACCCGCCTTGTGCGCGCCTTTTTGTTGTTACCCTTTTGTTTGTTGTTTTGCCTTAGTGTTTAATTAAGTCATGTTTTCTCACTCAATGCACGCCGTCATCTCTGCATCTTGGGGTTCGTCACCAACAAACTCTGACAAGTGGTAGACGACAACAAAACAGAAAATCCTGCTCGACAAATTAGCAACATAACTTGAGGACGTTTTTTTTTAGCGAGTGCCTGTGCAGGTCGCTGGCGTATGTGAGCGACAAGAAGAAAAGCTCTCCCTTGCTTGTTTGGCGCCGCGCTTCTCCATGTATGACGCTACTCTTCATCTTTTTTGCAGAAAAAGTCTCACATTTCTGAACTAATACTGTAAGTTTGAAGTAAAGAAAATATTTAATTTCCTCTAAACTATGCACTTATTCTGTTATTTGACGATGTTTAAAGTTTTGTGCAGCAGTGATGATATCACACTCCTTTGAGCTTGTAGTC
This sequence comes from Nerophis lumbriciformis, assembly GCF_033978685.3. Lineage (NCBI taxonomy): Eukaryota > Metazoa > Chordata > Actinopteri > Syngnathiformes > Syngnathidae > Nerophis > Nerophis lumbriciformis. Next base: position 3,163,941 of record NC_084568.2, read on the forward strand.
GTGGCCTATTTTCATGACTCCTCAAGCTCATCATCACACATATAACACATTTATTTCCCTATCTTCTCTTTTGCACTGCAAATATTTGATGATATGTAAATGTGATATATTTGCATGGGACTACATTGTCACTATCTTTGAGTTTAGGCAACTGAGTGTCAACAGAATACATTTGATCAACATTAATTGAGTACAACATATATATATATATATATATGAGCTACAGCTGCATGAACAATATACGACAAATCATCTCAAACCACAACAAAACAATTGCAAATGAGCCGTCGGCCCCCAGACAGAGCGACTCCAAAACCAACAAAGACTGTAACTGTCGAAAGAAACCTGATTGCCCTCTCAACGGGGGGTGCTTACAAACATCAGTTGTCTACCAATCTAAGGTAATACGCAAGGACATTAACACATCCGACACATATGTAGGATTAACCGAGGCAGAATTCAAAACCAGATGGAACAATCACAAGGCTTCTTTCAGGAACAAAAACCTGCGAAATACCACAGAACTCAGCAAACACATTTGGGACCTCAAAGACAATAATGTTGAATATTCAATAACATGGCAAATTCTTGCATCCAGCACACCTTACAATAATGGTAATAAAAGATGCAACCTATGCTTGAAAGAGAAACTGTTTATTATTTACCGTCCAGACCTGTCATCCCTCAACAAGCGCAGCGAAATTGTAACAGCATGCCGCCATAGACGGAAACACCTCCTAGGTAACACATGAGCCAATCACCACGCCCCTAGGCCAGCCTGTACCCACCCACTCTGTGCCCTATATAAACCATGGTATGCGAATGCTCCCATTAAAATCTCCTGATGATTGAGGGTACCCCCCCTCATGAAACAGGCCTGTAGAGATGAAATAGTCTTGTGATTTTTTTTCCCACATATATATATATATATATATATATATATATATATATATATATATATAAACAGCATGACCATTTATTTATGGCATATGTCCTATTGTTAGGTGCTCATCCTAAATTGTTTTACAACAATCTTCCCCCAACATATTTCCTGAGAGAAATTAAAAAGATATGTTTAAAAAGAAAAATATATATTTATAGAATATAAAAAAAGTACAATATATTGTTAAAAAAAATACTTTTTATGAGGACTTAGTGGAAATGGGCAGACAAAACTAAGCACTAATAAAATAAAATAAAAAGCCTAAATAATAAATATCATATATAAATAAATAATTACTACAAAATAAACAAATATAGATTCATAAATTGGAAACAAATATAAAGTGGTTTATAAAATATTTAATACTTGAGTTTTTATTTTATTTGAGATCATTCACAAGAAAAAATATTTATTCAAAAATTAGTATTTTTATGAAGACTTCGTAGGAAAAAGTCTTGCACTAATAAATATAGAGCAGTAAAGTGTAAATAAATTGATACTGAAAAATTGTTGTCTTAAATAAGTCATTAACACAATTACATACAATACGTTAATACACAACATTACTATTTTCCATGAGGACTTAAAGATTTTATGAAAAGTTAATCACTGATAAATAACTGATAAACCTAAATGATTAACATAGATCAATACATCGTAAAAAAAAATATATATATATATATATATATATATATATATATTATTTGATAAAATATAAATTTTTTAAAATCATTTTGTTGAATGATTATTAAAACAATATATTTTTCAAAAATGATGTTTTTTTGTAATTTTTAGTAAGAAAATGGTAGAAAAAGTCTAGCACTAATAAATATAGATCAGAAAATTGTAAATCAATGATATCGGGTTTTATCAAATGGATAATTAATTTGTAAGTAATCAAAAAAAAATAATTAATTTGCCCAATTTATTGTACTAATGGTTCCGTTTACTTTTTTATAAAACCCAGTAGGTTACAGTATAAAAAGTTCAACTTTAATACATTTAAATAATATATAAGATCAAATAAGTTGTAAGTAAATTGTATGTATATTTTTCAGAATAAAATAAATAAATAATGAATTAATAAATAAGTACAATATATTGTTCTACTGTAAAAGTACTATTTTTTTATGAAGACTGTAGAAAATGGTCCAAAAAAGTCATCATTACTAAATAATTAAGGCATATACATCAATAAATTGTAAACAAATTATATAGTATTACAAAACATATTTAATACTCAATAACTGTATTAAATAATTCATAAGAATATTATACTGTATATTGTTCAAATTGTACTACTTTTCATGAGGACTTAGCACAAAATGGTAGAAAAAGTCTAGCATGAATAAATAAATAGAATGCATAATAAATAAACTTAAATAATAATATCCTCCTAAATGATTAATGCTGAAAAATAACAGTATAAAATAATTAATAAAATTACTATTTTCTATTAGGACTTAGAAGAAAATTATACAAAATGTTAAACACTAGGGAATCAGTAATAAACCTAAATGATCATTATGGTCAATAAACCCAGAAATAAATGATATAGTATTAAATCAAATGTTCATATTTAAAAAATAATTGTGTTAATTAATTCACAAGAACAAATATTGTTTTTACGAGGACCTAGCAGTATGGTAGAAAACGTCTAGCACTAATAAATATACCATTTTCGGCAGGTGCGACTTATACTCCAGTGCGACTTATACTCCGAAAAATACGGTAGGTCAATAAGTTGTAATCAAAGGATATATTATTTTGTGTAATAATTAATATTTAAAAAATGTATAAAATAATTAATAAACACAATAAATTGGTCTAAATTAGAATTTTCCATTAGGAGAAAATGTGTGCATAAAGTTAATCACTAATGACTCAGTAATAAATCTAAATGCCACATATAGATCAATATATTGGGAAAAATATATAATATTTAATAAAATATTTAATGCTTTAGAAATAATTGGATTTAATAATTCACAAGAACAATATATTGTAAACATTTTTTTTTAATTATGAGGACTTAGTATTATTGTAGTAAAAAGTCCAATGATATAAAGTAATTAATATTGAAAAATAATTAATTAATGAACACGTTGTTACAAAATTACTATTTTCTATGAGGACTTGAAATAAAGTTATACAAAAAGTTAATCAGTAATAGTAAATATAGACCATTAAAATATATAGTATTTTATTAAAAAAAATTACATATTTTCTAAATCATTCTATTAAATACTCAGTAAGAACAATATATTGTAAAAAAAAATAAAAAAATAAAAAATTCATGAGACCTCTGAAGTAAATTGTAGGGAAAGTTACAAAAGCCAAAAGCAGTGAAGTTGTTGGGTGTTGTTGATAAATGGTTTTGGCTTTCCATTGTAGAGTTTTAACTTGCACTTACAGATGTAGCGACCAACTGTAGTTACTGACAGTGGTTTTCTGAAGTGTTCCTGAGCCCATGTGGAGATATCCTTTACACACTGATGTCGCTTTTTGATGCAGCACCGCCTGAGAAATTGAAGTTCTGTAATATCATCGCTTACGTGCAGTGATTTCTCCAGATTCTCTGAACCCTTTGATGATATTACGGAGCGTAGATGGTGAAATCCCTAAATTCCTTGCAATAGCTGCTTGAGAAATGTTGTTCTGAAACAGTTTGCTCACGCATTTGTTGACAAAGTGGTGACCCTCGCGCCGTCCTTGTTTGGGAATGACTGAGCATTTCATGGAAGCTGCTTTTATACCCCAATCATGGCGCCCACCTGTTCCCAATTAGCCCGTCCACCTGTGGGATGTTCCAAATAAGTGTTTGATGAACATTCTCAGTCTTTTTTGTCACTTTTTGGAAACATGTTGCAGGCATCAAATCCCAAAATGAGCTAATAATTGCAAAAAATAACAAAAATTTCCAGTTTGAGCGTTAAATATCTTGTCTTTGCAGTCTATTCAATTGAATATAAGGATTTGCAAATCATTGTATTCTCTTTATTTACCATTTACACAACGTGACAACTTCACTGCTTTTGGGTTTTGTAGTATCCAATAATAAATATTAATTTAATCACAGAACATAAATATTATTTGTAACTTTGTGTGTGTGTGGAAAGGACAAACTGTAACTGCTTCCTGACCCAACCTGGCCCTCCGCAGATGGTCCCTACAACCTGGAGGTGAACTCGGACCAAGGCCTGCGGACAGGGGAGGTGTTCACCATCAACCCCGGGGAACTGGTCTTCTTCCACTGCCGGGCCGACTCCTACCCTCCCAACTCCTTCGTGTGGATCTCCAAGCGCCGCAACGCCACCCGGGTCATCACCGAGGGCCCGCGCCTGGAGGTCCTCTCCTACAGACTGGCCCAGGCCGAGGACTACCTGTGCCGGGCCTTCAACAACGTGACCCGGAAGCGAGACGAGGCCCGGTTCACCCTGGTGGTGGCCAGCTTGGGCACAGGTAACGGCGGAAAAATGCCACATAGAGACCATTGCACGTTTGCTGAGGTGACCAGACCGGAGAAGTGAAACCTGATTGTGTCCACAATGAAACCTGAACAGCGGAACCTCCGGCGGGTTTTATCCGTGTTGCTAGGTTGCCCCGCCTGGTGTGGGTATGACAGTGTGGGAAAGTCAACAGCTGTTGTGTTCTGTTGACCAGGTTTTATAGCATGTGTTGTCTTGGTGATGCATTTGATAAGTCACCGTCGTGTTCATGACACGTTTATGTTTGTTTACAGGCAAGGAAAAGCACACCCAGGAGGGTAGTAATGTTTCCCCGCTGGCTGCTATCACACTCTGCTCCTTCCTCATCATCGGCTGCATGCTGCTGGTCTTTTTCAGGAAAGCTTGTCACCCAAAGAGAGGTTAGATGACATGGCTTTAAAGTACCAGTACCATGGAAAATACAGTTCACTTTTCCCACATTTACAGCTAGAGATGTCGGATAATGGCTTTTTTGCCGATATCACGACATTGTCCAACTCTTAGATGGATAAATAGGTCTTTATTGTCATTGCACAAGTACAACGTAACTTTGTTTTCAGCACAAACCCGTTCAAGATTAGACAAACAAACAGTGCACAGGGTTACAGAACAGGAACGCTGATGGGTCGCCACAAGGCGCCCCGTAAAAGATGGGGAAAAAAGGTAAAACGCTGGGGAAGGATGAGTAAAAAAATACAATCTAGACTGGGAAAAAACCTCCATAGCAAAGCACATATACATATTACAACGTACATCTCGAGATATCTAGCAACAGAGGGGAGGGAGTGCGGGGCCATGCTGGCAGGCCGCAGCACTCGGCGCTTATCATGCTCCCATCACCCCTATGGGATTTGCGTCGAGGGCGTTGGGTTGGGGGGAGGCGTGTGGCGTATATTTTTGTGGATGCATGTGTGTGTGTAAGCCTACAGTGTGTCTCCGTTCCGCGGTCTTGATGTCGTGCAGTCGGTAAGTCCAAAGTCAACAAACAACCGGTGTGTGTCCATGAGAGACAAGAAGGGAGCTTGTTGTGTCTTCGCTGCACTGTCCTTCAGGAGAGTCTCCAAGCCAGGGAAACAATCCAAGTTAGAATGTTTTGTATGCGAGTGAAAATAACATTTGCTTTTCACTCTAAATTGTCTATGACTGGTCCTCAAAAATGACCGATTCCGATATCAACCGATATTGATAGATAGATAGATAGGTAGGTCTTTATTGTCATTGCACAAGTACAACGTAACTTTGTTTTCAGCACAAACCCGTTCAAGATTAGACAAACAAACAGTGTACAGGGTTACAGAACAGGAACGCTGATGGGTCGCCACAAGGCGCCCCGTAAAAGATGGGGAAAAAGGTAAAACGCTGTGGAAGGATGAGTAAAAAAAATACAATCTAGACTGGGCTCCTAAGGGGGCCCAGTCTGGAGTGGGAAAAAAACCTCCATAGCAAAGCACATATACATATTACAACGTACATCTCCAGATATCTAGCAACAGAGGGGAGGGAGTGCGGGGCCATGGTGGCAGGCCGCAGCACTCGGCGCTGATCATGCTTCCATCACCCCTATGGGATTTGCGTCGAGGGCGTTGGGTTGGGGGGAGGGGTGTGGCGTATGTTTTTGTGGATGCATGTGTGTGTGTAAGCCTACAGCATACTTGCCAACCTTGAGACCTCCGATTTCGGGAGGTGGGGGGTGGGGGCGTGGTCGGGGGTGGGGCGGGGTGTGGTTGGGGGCGTGGTTAAGAGGGGAGGAGTATATTGACAGCTAGTCACCAAGTCAAGTATTTCATACATAATATATATATATATATATATATATATATATATATATATATATATATCTACATCCTGAAAATATGCAAACAAAACTGTGTTTGGATAATTGATACTTCAAACTTGCATAAATAAATATTAAGGAATATAACATAACTTGGCTTCTGAGAGTTTCAAAATGTAATGAATAAAATGCTAAAGTTGTTGATAAACAAGCAATTATTTTAATAATTAAATATGGTCATTTTAAATGAATTACTATGATAATTTAAAATCAATTATTTGAAATATGTTTATTTTAATGTATAATTCTATGGCTGGATGTAATAAGGAGTCACGAAAAAATACAAATAAAAATACAATTAATTTTGATGTTTTTAGCAAAATATAGTAAAAATGTATTTTAAAAAAATTAATAAATATATTTATTTTTAGGTAAAATAAACATAATAATACAATTTATCTCTAGTCTGGATGATTTAGTTCTTGTCACCCTGTTGTCCTCCCGTCATGAAAAAAGGCTGTCCTCACTCAGGTCCGCATGGAGCTGGAGGGGGCGTGGCTTCCAGCTCCGGCTGAAAATCGGGAGATTTTCGGGAGAATATTTGTCCCGGGAATTTTTTTGGGAGAGGCGCTGAATTTCGGGAGTCTCCCGGGAAATTCAGGAGGGTTGGCAAGTATGGCCTACAGTATGTCTCCGTTCCGCGGCCTTGATGTCGTGCAGCCGATAAGTCCAAAGTCAACAAACAACCGGTGTGTGTCCATGAGAGACAAGAAGGGAGTTTGTTGTGTCTTCACTGCACTGTCCTTCAGGAGAGTCTCCAAGCCAGGGAAACAATCCAAGTTAGAATGTTTTGTATGCGAGTGAAAATAACATTTGCTTTTCACTCTAAATTGTCTATGACTGGTCCTCAAAAATTACCGATTCCGATATCAACCGATATTGATAGATAGATAGATAGGTAGGTCTTTATTGTCATTGCACAAGTACAACGTAACTTTGTTTTCAGCACAAACCCGTTCAAGATGAGACAAACAAACAGTGTACAGGGTTACAGAACAGGAACGCTGATGGGTCGCCACAAGGCGCCCCGTAAAAGATGGGAAAAAGGTAAAACGCTGGGGAAGGATGAGTAAAAAAATACAATCAAGACTGGGCTCCTAAGGGGGCCCAGTCTGGAGTGGGAAAAAACCTCCATAGCAAAGCACATATACATATTACAACATACATCTCGAGATATCTAGCAACAGAGGGGAGGGAGTGCGGGGCCATGGTGGCAGGCCGCAGCACTCGGCGCTGATCATGCTTCCATCACCCCTATGGGATTTGCATCGAGGGCGTTGGGTTGGGGGGAGGCGTGTGGCGTATATTTTTGTGGATGCATGTGTGTGTGTAAGCCTACAGCATACTTGCCAACCTTGAGACCTCCGATTTCGGGAGGTGGGGGGTGGGGGCGTGGTCGGGGGTGGGGCGGGGTGTGGTTGGGGGCGTGGTTAAGAGGGGAGGAGTATATTGACAGCTAGTCACCAAGTCAAGTATTTCATACATATTATATATATAGATATATAGATATCTACATCCTGAAAATATGCAAACAAAACTGTGTTTAGATAATTGATACTTCAAACTTGCATAAATAAATATTAAGGAATATAACATAACTTGGCTTCTGAGAGTTTCAAAATGTAATGAATAAAATGCTAAAGTTGTTGATAATCAAGCAATTATTTTAATAATTAAATATGGTCATTTTAAATGAATTATTATGATAATTTAAAATCAATTATTTGAAATATGTTTATTTTAATGTATAATTCTATGGCTGGATGTAATAAGGAGTCACGAAAAAATACAAATAAAAATACAATTAATTTTGATGTTTTTAGCAAAATATAGTAAAAATGTATTTTTTTATTTTTATTTTTTAAATTAATAAATATATTTATTTTTAGGTCAAATAAACATAATAATACAATTTATCTCTAGTCTGGATGATTTAGTTCTTGTCACCCTGTTGTCCTCCCGTCATGAAAAAAGGCTGTCCTCACTCAGGTCCGCATGGAGCTGGAGGGGGTGTGGCTTCCAGCTCCGGCTGAAAATCGGGAGATTTTCGAGAGAATATTTGTCCCGGGAATTTTTTTGGGAGAGGCGCTGAATTTCGGGAGTCTCCCGGAAAATTCGGGAGGGTTGGCAAGTATGGCCTACAGTATGTCTCCGTTCCGCGGCCTTGATGTCGTGCAGTCGATAAGTCCAGAGTCAACAAACAACCGGTGTGTGTCCATGAGAGACAAGAAGGGAGTTTGTTGTGTCTTCACTGCACTGTCCTTCAGGAGAGTCTCCAAGCCAGGGAAACAATCCAAGTAAGAATGTTTTGTATGCGAGTGAAAATAACATTTGCTTTTCACTCTAAATTGTCTTTGACTGGTCCTCAAAAATTACCGATTCCGATATCAACCGATATATACAGTCGTGGAATTAACACATTATTAAGCCTAATAATGTTGTGAATTTTGTTGTGATGCCCCGCTGGATGCATTAAACAATGTAACAAGGTTTTCCAAAATAAATCAACTCAAGTTATGGAAAAGAAAAATGCCAACATGGCACTGCCATATTTATTATTGAAGTCACAAAGTGCATTATTTTTTTTAAACATGCCTCAAAACAGCAGCTTGGAATTTGGGACGCATGAGGAGGTTGAGGGGGGCAGGGTTGAGGTGGGGGGTGGGGGGGTGTAGGGGATAGGGGGGGTGTAGTTAGTGCTTCAAGGGGTTCTGGGTATTTGTTCTGTTGTTTTTATGTTGTGTTACGGTGCGGATGTTCTCCCGAAATGTGTTTTGTCATTCTTGTTTGGTGTGGGTTCACAGTGTGGCGCATATTTGTAACAGTGTTTAAGTTGTTTGTACGGCCACCCTCAGTGTGACCTGTATGGCTGTCAGAGGTGGGTAGAGTAGCCAGAAATTGTACTCAAGTAAGAGTACTGTTACTTTAGAGATTTATTACTCAAGTAAAAGTAAGGAGTAGTCACCCAAATATTTACTTGAGTAAAAGTAAAAAGTATGTTGTGAAAAAACTACTCAAGTACTGAGTAACTGATGAGTAACATACACACACATATCATATATATATATATATATATATATATATATATACACATACATTGATATATACAGTATATCATTTATATGTATTTATTTTGCCGTTTTTGTTTACATGTTAAAGGTGTTTTAATGAATATACATGCATGTTTAACACATATAGATTCCTTTCTTTCATGAAGACAAGAATATAAGTTGGTGTATTACCTGATTCTGATGACTTGCATTGATTGTAATCAGACAGTAGTGATGATAACGTCCACGTTTTCAAATGCAGGAGAAAAAAAGTTCCTCCTTTCTGTCTAATACCACATGAAAGTGGTTGGTTTTTGGTATCTTATTTGTCCAGCTTCCATTTTCGTTTTCACACACTTTACAAGAAATACATTGGCGGCAAATTCCGTAGCTTGCTAGCTTGTTTGCGCTGGCTTTTGGAGACTCTTATTTTGAAAGCGCAGGCGCGATGGAGCGGCACTTTTATTGTGAAGACAGGAACTGTGCAGTCAGTCTTTAGGCTTTTGACGGGATGTACGTTTGAAATAAAAAAGTGTCTTTTTTCCTTCACACTTTTGATTGATTGATTGAAACTTTTATTAGTAGATTGCACAGTACAGTACATATTCCGTACAATTGACCACTAAATGGTAACACCCCAATAAGTTTTTCAACTTGTTTAAGTCAGGTCATGTGACCGCCTGGCTCTGTTTGATTGGTCCAACGTCACCAGTGACTGCATCTGATTGGTGGAACGGAGTCAAACGTCACCAGTAACGCAGGCACTATGAAGGTCTGTCTGACAGACCAAAACAAACAAAGCGTGCATTAACAGATCGATAAAAATTAGTAGCGAGTAGCGAGCTGAATGTAGATAAAAGTAGCGGAGTAAAAGTAGCGTTTCTTCTCTATAAATATACTCAAGTAAAAGTAAAAGTAAGTTGCATTAAAACTACTCTTAGAAGTACAATTTATCCCAAAAGTTACTCAAGTAGATGTAACGGAGTAAATGTAGCGCGTTACTACCCACCTCTGATGGCTGTTGACCAAGTATGCCTGGCATTCACTTGTGTGTGTGTGTGTGTGAAAAGCCGTAGATATTATGTGACTGGGCCGGCACGCCCCCAATATTGTTATCTGAGTGGAAATCGGGACAAATTCGGGAGAATGGTTGCCCCGGGAGATTTTCGGGAGGGGCACTGAAATTCGGGAGTCTCCCGGGAAAATGGGGAGGGTTGGCAAGTATGACTGGGAGACGCAACATGCTCTGTACGTCTCCCTAAGTCCGTGTACACAGCTGCGTTTTAAAAAGTCATCAATTTTACTGTTTGAAACCGATACCGATAATTTCCGATATTACATTTTAAAGCATTTATCGGCCGATAAAATCGGCAGTCCGATATTATCGGACATCTCTAATCAGAAGTATATGATACTCGCTTCAATATAGAGGCAACAGGTTTTCTATGATCCTGGTACTTGACTAGTTCCCTATAGCTTGCCTGTTCAATCTAATCTCCTTCTTGTTCTTATCCGCAGTGCTCATGAGCATTTACAAGAGGTAAGAGTCATGGCTATTCAGTCATTAAGGTTCTCATTTTCACCCTCTAGTAAGTTTGACTAATTGACTGGTTTGTCTTTGGCAGACCACTCTCCGATCAGAAGCGACCACATCGATCAGGTGAGTCAGTTTTATGTCGAGTGCTGGCATTTTCCTCAACTTTTCCCATCAAACTTGTTGGAGCCATTTCGGACATATTTACACATATTTCTTATGTTTACATACTTTGTTTAAAGTAAATGTAATTATACAGCAATAGCTCACAATGATTGTATATTTGCTATTTTGCTATATTATTGGTAAATAGTTTAAAAATATTATCTTTCACTTCCTATCCATGGAGCTGTGCTCTATTAGTTTGTTCTTTTTGGACTGGGTGTCGTAAATTGTCAGCAACTGCCGTAAATGTTTTTGTTTTTTAAATTGAACAATTTACATACAAACATATATTTTCAATGTACACAAAAATCAAGGCACTTTCAACACATCTCAACAAATTTTTTTTTTGTTTTCATTTAATTTTTATTGACATCCAGCATCAGACGTTCCTATCCATTACATTATATTTACATACATCACATATCTGCCCTAAATGTCAAAATATTTTTTTGTTTGTATCCCAACGTTGCCACCCCATCCAAAAGAGAGAGAAAAAGAAGAAGCAAGAAAACAAAATAATAATATTAACAGATAAGTCAATTAAATAAAGAAAAAATAAATAATAATAATACATTCATAATAATCAGAAATAAAATAAAATAATATAAAAAGATAGTAAATAATAATTTAAAAAAGAAGAATAAAAAAATTACAGAAAAAAATTATATATATATATATATATATATATATATATATATATTTATTTATTTTAATTCTGTATTTATATATACATATATATATATATATTTTTTTTTAATTATATATATATATATATATATATATATATATATATATATATATATATATATATATATATATATATATATATATATATATATATGGCACTAGTGTGTGAATGTGAGTGTGAATGTTGTCTGTCTATCTGTGTTGGCCCTGGGATGAGGTGGCGACTTGTCCAGGGTGTACCCCGCCTTCCGCCCGATTGTAGCTGAGATAGGCTCCAGCGCTCCCCGCGACCCCAAAAGGGAATAAGCGGTAGAAAATGGAAAATGGATAATACATTAATAATAATCAGAAATAAAATAAAAGAATATAAACAGATAGTAAATAATAATTAAAAAAGAAAAAAATACAGAAAGAAATATAAAAAATTATATATGTAAAAATATATAAAAAATTATATATATAATATATATATATATATATATATATATATATATATTTATATATATCTATATATATGTATATATATATTACATGTATATAATTTTTTATATTTTTTTTCTGTATATTTTTTTCTGTATTTTTTTATATACAGAATACAGAAAAAAAAAAATAAAAAATTACATATATAAAAAATATATAAAAAATTATATATATATAATATATATATATATATATTTATATATACATGTTGTGTTTGCTGTTGTTGTTTTTGTCTCTCTGTCTAATCCCCCTCTTGTCCCCACAATTTCCCCCTCTGTCTTCTTTTTCCCCTCTTTCTATCCCCTCCTGCTCCGGCCCGGCTGCACTAAATGATAATATAAATACATTTAATAAAGTCAAATACAAATAAGGCAACAAGAGAAGTATCCTACACTTCTCTTTTGTAAAGTACATTTGTACAGCCGATAAGGGCATCTACATCAACTATATGATTTGCCTGAGAAGCTGGACAGGACAGAAAAAAATAATAAAATAAAATAAAGAAAGAAAGAAAGAAAGAAAGAAAAAAAGAAAAAAATACAGAAAAAAATATTACAAATGTTATATATATATATATATATATATATATATATATATATATATATATATATATATATATATATATATATATATATATATATATATAGGGAGTAATGCCTTTTTCAACAAATTCAAACATCAGCTTTCACAAACCATGTGAAGGAAAGAAAACTAAAGCAAACAAATAGAATATATAAAAATAATAACAATAAATAATAATAGAAAATTAGGATAAGATACAAAATTCAAACAGACAAAAGAAGGCTCATCTAAATCACTTTAAATTAATAACACAATCAATTTAAGGGATTTAGTATATTTAATCAGTTTCCAAGATTTAATTGATCATTTTAAATTTGACTATCATGTATTGGTGACTCAGTGTGGTGGCCTTTATTCAGAAAAGTATCGAAATACATTTTGGTATCGGTACCAGAACCAAAATATTGGTATCGGGACAACCCTATTGCAGAGATATAATTAGCGAATATTATTAAAATCAAGAGTTTGATTACTAATTCAGTGTTAATATTTGAGTGGCCTCACTGCGGTGGAAAAGTTGGGCCCTAGGGTCAAAAAGTTTGAGAACCCATTACATTTTTAAACCCAATGTTTACTCCTTTTCTAGTCTTTAATGACTTATTTACATTTTTAAACCCAATGTTTACCCCTTTTCTAGTCTTGAATGACTTATGTCCAAATAGTATATTTCTGGTCTAATTAGAGAACCTTTTCTTCACAGGTCATGAGGATGCTACTGAAGACTTTGGTATCTACGAGTTTGTCTCCATACCTGGGAAAATGGACTCTGCCCAGGTGTGTTGTTTTGTCATGCTCACAGTGGTACCTGGGAGAGGTCCGACCACAACCTGATTCTTTTTCTCTTCGACCGTCCTACAGGCGTCATGTCGATCTCTGGCTCGCCTGGAGTCTGTGCAGGATATGCACACCACAATCTACGATGTGATCCGACACGTTCCTGAGACCCCCGGACAGAGTTTGATAAAATGACTTTTAAGAAAAAACACTTTTATACTGTTTGTAAACAAGCCCAAGGCACTGTCTTTGGTGACTCACTATTTTTGCACCAGAGATGTTGATTGTGCACTAAGGTAGATCAGTTATGAAATTATTTATATTTAATATTTAAAGGTAGGCGTGGCCATGACATAGCATAGCAAGAATGCAATCAGATCCCTTGAATGACTATAAGGCGAGAGAGATAAGAGATATGTGTAGACTGCAATATGACGCCAGTAAACAACACCAACATGCTTTTTGACGACGTTTAATCAACGTCGGGTTCTGACGTTGATTTGAACGTTGAATTTTGGTCATTTTTTAAATCATTACTCTACAAAACAAAGACAATGTTGAAACGACATGCTTTTTGACGACGTTTAATCAACGTCGGGTTCTGCCGTCGATTTGACCATTGAATTTTGGTCATTTTTTAACCAATATTCTACAACACAAACACAACGTTGAAACAACATGCTTTTTGACGACGTTTAATCAACGATTTACCATTGAATTTTGGTAATTTTGGTCATTTTTTAACCAATGTTCTACAACACAAACACAACGTTAAAACAATATGCTTTTCAACGAAGTTTAATCAATGATTTACCATTGAATTTTGGTAATTTTGGTCATTTTTTAACCAATGTTCTACAACACAAACACAACGTTAAAACAATATCCTTTTTGACGACGTTTAATCAACAATTAACCATTGAATTTTTGGTCATTTTGGTCATTTTTTAACCAATATTCTACAACCCAAACACCACGTTGAAACAACATGCTTTTTGACGACGTTTAATCAACGATTAACCATTGAGTTTTGGTCATTTTGGTCATTTTTTAACCAATATTCTACAACACAAATACAACGTTGAAACAACATGCTTTTTGACGACGTTTAATCAACGTCGGGTTCTGACGTTGATTTGAACGTTGAATTTTGGCATTTTTTTAAATCATTATTCTACAACACAAATACAACGTTAAAACAACATGCTTTTTGACGATGTTTAATCAACGTCGGGTTCTGCCGTCGATTTGACCATTGAAGTTTGGTAATTTTTTTAACCAATACTCTACAACTCAAACACAACGTTGAAACGACATGCTTTTTGACGAAGTTTAATCAACGATTAACCATTGAATTTTGTTCATTTTAGTCATTTTTTAACCAATATTCTACAACACAAACACCACGTTGAAACAACATGCTTTTTGACGACGTTTAATCAACGTCGGGTTCTGACGTTGATTTGAACGTTGAATTTTGGTCATTTTTTAAATCATTATTATACAAAACAAATACAATGTTGAATGAACATGCTTTTTGACGACATTTAATCAACGTCGGGTTCTGCCGTCGATTTGAACATTGAATTTTGGTCATTTTTTTAACCAATATTCTACAACACAAACACAACGTTGAAACAACATGCTTTTTGACGACGTTTAATCAACGATTAACCATTGAATTTTTGGTCATTTTCGTCATTTTTTAACCAATATTCTACAACCCAAACACAACGTTGAAACAACATGCTTTTTGACAGCGTTTAATCAACGATTTACCATTGAATTTTGGTCATTTTGGTCATTTTTTTTAACCAATATTCTACAACACAAACACAACGTTGAAACAACATGCTTTTTGACGACGTTTAATCAACGATTTACCATTGAATTTTGGTCATTTTGGTCATTTTTTTAACCAATATTCTACAACACCAACACAACGTTGAAACAACATGCTTTTTGACGACGTTTAATCACTGATTTACCATTGAATTTTGGTAATTTTGGTCATTTTTTAACCAATGCTTTACAACACAAACACAACGTTAAAACAATATGCTTTTTGACGACGTTTAATCAACGATTAACCATTGAATTTTTGGTCATTTTTTAACCAATATTCTACAAACCAAACACCACGTTGAAACAACATGCTTTTTGACGATGTTTATTGAACGTCGGGTTCTGACGTTGATTTGAACGTTGAATTTTGGTATTTTTTAAAATCATTATTCTACAACACAAATACGTTAAAACAACATGCTTTTTGACGATGTTTAATCAACGTCGGGTTCTGCCGTCGATTTGACCATTGAAGTTTGGTAATTTTTTTAACCAATACTCTACAACTCAAACACAACGTTGAAACAACATGCTTTTTGACGAAGTTTAATCAACGATTAACAATTGAATTTTGTTCATTTTAGTCATTTTTTAACCAATATTCTACAACACAAACACCACGTTGAAACAACATGCTTTTTGACGACGTTTAATCAACGTCGGGTTCTGACGTTGATTTGAACGTTGAATTTTGGTCATTTTTTAAATCATTATTATACAAAACAAATACAATGTTGAATCAACATGCTTTTTGACGACATTTAATCAACGTCAGGTTCTGCCGTCGATTTGAACATTGAATTTTGGTCATTTTTTAACCAATATTCTACAACACAAACACAAAGTTGAAACAACATGCTTTTTGACGACGTTTAATCAACGATTAACCATTGAATTTTTCGTCATTTTGGTCATTTTTTAACCAATATCCTACAACCCAAACACAACGTTGAAACGACATGCTTTTTGACGACGTTTAATCAACGATTAACCATTGAATTTTGGTAATTTTGGTCATTTTTTAACCAATATTCTACAACCCAAACACCACGTTGAAACAACATGCTTTTTGACGATGTTTAATCAACGTCAGGTTCTGCCGTCGATTTGACCATTGAAGTTTGGTAATTTTTTTAACCAATACTCTACAACTCAAACACAACGTTGAAACAACATGCTTTTTGACGAAGTTTAATCAACGATTAACCATTGAATTTTGTTCATTTTGGTCATTTTTTAACCAATATTCTACAACACAAACACCACGTTGAAACAACATGCTTTTTGACCACGTTTAATCAACGTCGGGTTCTGACGTTGATTTGAACGTTGAATTTTGGTCATTTTTTAAATCATTATTATACAAAACAAATACAATGTTGAATCAACATGCTTTTTGACGACATTTAATCAACGTCGGGTTCTGACGTCGATTTGAACATTGAATTTTGGTCGATTTTTTAACCAATATTCTACAACACAAACACAACGTTGAAACAACATGCTTTTTGACGACGTTTAATCAACGATTTACCATTGAATTTTGGTCATTTTTTAACCAATGTTCTACAACACAAACACAACGTTGAAACAACATGCTTTTTGACGACGTTTAATCAACGACTGACCATTGAATTTTGGTCATTTTGGTCATTTTTTAGCCAATATTCTACAACCCAAACACCACGTTGAAACAACATGCTTTTTGACGATGTTTAATCAACGTCGGGTTCTACCGTCGATTTGACCATTGAAGTTTGGTAATTTTTTTAACCAATACTCTACAACTCAAACACAACGTTGAAACAACATGCTTTTTGACGAAGTTTAATCAACGATTAACCATTGAATTTTGTTCATTTTAGTCATTTTTTAACCAATATTCTGCAACACAAACACCATGTTGAAACAACATGCTTTTTGACGACGTTTAATCAACGTTGGGTTCTGACGTTGATTTGAACGTTGAATTTTGGTCATTTTTTCAATCATTATTATACAAAACAAATACAATGTTGAAACAACATGCTTTTTGACTACATTTAATCAACGTCAGGTTCTGCCGTCGATTTGAACATTGAATTTTGGTCATTTTTTTAACCAATATTCTACAACACAAACACAACGTTGAAACAACATGCTTTTTGACGACGTTTAATCAACGATTAACCTTTGAATTTTTGTCATTTTGGTCATTTTTTAATCTATATTCTACAATACAAACACCACGTTGAAACAACATGCTTTTTGACGACGTTTAATCAACGTTGATTTGAACGTTGAATTTTGGTCATTTTTTAAAATCATTATTCTACAATACAAATACAACGTTGAAACAACATGCTTTTTGATGACGTTTAATCAACGATTAACCATTGAATTTTGGTCATTTTTTTAACCAATATTCTACAACACAAACACCACGTTGAAACAACATGCTTTTTGATGACGTTTAATCAACGATTAACCATTGAATTTTGGTCATTTTAGTCATTTTTTAACCAATATTCTACAACACAAACACCACGTTGAAACAACATGCTTTTTGGCGACGTTTAATCAACGTCGGGTACTTTAAATGTTCCATTGAAAATAAAAAACATTACACAAGGCACTCAAAAATCTGTCAAAATGTTTTAGTACGACTTTGAAGCCGTACCACCATTGCACCCGCTCATCGGCAGTGCGCCTTATGGTTAAAAAAAAAATACGGTTTAAATGTTGTTACAATGTTGGATACTCATGTTGAAAAATGCCAAGCTGTCAAATTATAAGTGTGGAGGGGGGCGTGGCCTGCGGGCCTGCCGCGGAACGGGGTGTGCCAGGACCGGCCTCGAAGACAGCGACAGGTGCATGGACGCAGGAGAGAAAGACAGTTTGCTGGAAAGCAAAAGACTTTGCACTATTCTATGAAGCAAATGTAGAGGTTGCTCTCTAGTGGGTTCTTCAGACCACCACACACTGCCAGGAGAGCCAGGACCTCCGGGTATAACACTGTTTTATTTTCATAGAATAGTGCAAAGTCTTTTGCTTTCCAGCAAACTGTCTTTCTCTCCTGCGTCCCCTCAGCAGCACCTCCAACTCCCACTGCTCGTCTCATCACGGCTGCTGCTAATAAAGGCGACAGGTGATTAGATAACAAGGTCCACCTTGGCCGTCTACGCACCTGTCGCTGTCTTCGAGGCCGGTCCTGGCACACCCCGTTCCGCGGCAGGCCACACAGGCCACGCCCCCCCTCCACAATATGTTTCATACATTTTGCCGTCAGCCTGCGCGCTGTTTTTTTGATGCCTCTGTTCACAGGGTTTTGCAGTCTGGCGACGTTGTGATGTCACAGCGAGGTGGAAGTTCTTATTTGGATACTAATTAGGGTAGTATAAAGGTAGTAAAAAGTATTATGTGCCACACGCAGTGACATAAATGTGGCTTTTTTTTTTTTGTATGAATCGATCTGTTAGTGTGCCGGTGTACCTAATGTTGTGGCCGGGTGAATCTGCTTAATGTTTATGAAGTTTTTTTTATTTTTATTTTTCCGTTGTCTGGAGGGAAGAAAAATAGCGGAGACGACTTCAAGATATATAATTCAAACTCTGTACATTTTCAAAAGATAAATTGATAGTTTTGGAACGGGCGAGGTGTGGTTTCATTTGCAATCTGCCAACATCTTGCAAACAAACTCAAAACACGGGTTATAAAAAGGACTATTGACACCAAAGCATATATTATGTGGAGCACAAGGATGTGTTTTAAATGTAGATTCAAATCATCATATAATATAAACATTGTCTTTTCATTCAAATATACATTTGATAATTTTTGTGTGTATTTTATGTGTAGTTTTAAATATTTTATGTTTCCAAAATGGAGTGTTTTCATGACAAGTTGTAAATATTGTACAAAGATTATATTGAGATTATTTTAAAATGCACTATAAATCTAATCTATTGTACAATTCCGACTATTTATTGCTATTCTAAACGATCTGATCTACTTTTTCCACAAGTGTAGCATTGGTCTGCATGGAAGTGATGATGGATGGTGAACACGAGACATGATCGCTACGTGAAAAAATGTACAGTTTGCATTGATATCATTGTTTTGTACTTTATTAAAGATGGTCTATTTGAGATATTTCTCAGTATGGGTCTTGGTTTACTTTACAGTTGGCAATAAGACTTTATTTGCAATTATTTTTCCATTTCAAGCCACAGCTATCCCTGCAGGCACAAGACATTGAAACTACGTTGAGTAGTTGTTGAAGTAGGTCCTGACGTCGAGCAACTCAAACCTATCCTTGAAACCACACGCTTTTTGACCACGTTTAATCAACCATTAACCATTGAATTTTGGTCGTTTTGGTCATTTTTTTAACCAATATTGTACAACACAAACACAACGTTGAAACAACATGCTTTTTGACCACGTTAAATCAACAATTAACCATTGAATTTTGGTCATTTTGGTCATTTTTTTACCAATATTCTGCAACACAAACACAACTTTGAAACAACATGCTTTTTGACGACGTTTAATCAACGATTAACCATTGAATTTTGGTCATTTTGGTCATTTATAACCAATATTCTACAACGCAAACACAACGTTGAAACAACATGCTTTTTGACGACGTTTAACCATTGAGTTTTGGTAATTTTTTAACCAATATTCTACAACACAAATACAACGTTGAAACGACATGCTTTTTGACGACATTTAATCAACGATTAACCATTGAATTTTGGTCATTTTGGTCATTTTTTAACCAATATTCTATAACACAAACACAACGTTGAAACGACATGCTTTTTGACGACACTTAATCAACGATTAATCATTGAATTCTGGTCATTTTGGTCATTTTTTAACCAATATTCTACAATTTAAACACAACGTTGAAACAACATGCTTTTTGATGACGTTTAATCAATATTAACCATTGAATTTTGGTCATTTTGGTCATTTTCTAACCAATATTCTACAACACAAACACAACGTAGAAACAACATGCTTTTTGACCACGTTAAATCAACAATTAACCATTGAATTTTGGTCATTTTGGTCATTTTTTTACCAATATTCTACAACACAAACACAACTTTGAAACAACATGCATTTTGATGACGTTTAATCAACAATTAACCATTGAATTTTGGTCATTTTGGTCATTTTTTAACCAATATTGTACAACACAAACACAACGTTGAAACAACATGCTTTTTGACCACGTTAAATCAACAATTAACCATTGAATTTTGGTCATTTTGGTCATTTTTTTACCAATATTCTACAACACAAACACAACTTTGAAACAACATGCATTTTGATGACGTTTAATCAACAATTAACCATTGAATTTTGGTCATTTTGGTCATTTTTTAACCAATATTGTACAACACAAACACAACGTTGAAACAACATGCTTTTTGACCACGTTAAATCAACAATTAACCATTGAATTTTGGTCATTTTGGTCATTTTTTAACCCATATTCTACAACACAAACACAGCTTTGAAACAACATGCTTTTTGACGACGTTTAATCAACGACTAACCATTGAATTTTGGTCATTTTGGTCATTTTTTAACCAATATTCTACAACACAAACACAGCTTTGAAACAACATGCTTTTTGACGACGTTTAATCAACGACTAACCATTGAATTTTGGTCATTTTGGTCATTTTTTAACCAATATTCTACAACACAAACACAACGTTGAAACAAGATGCCTTCTGACCATGTTTAATTAACGATTTACCATTGAGTTTTGGTCAATTTTTAACCAATATTGTACAACAAAAACACAACGTTGAAACAACATGCTTTTTGACCACGTTAAATCAACAATTAACCATTGAATTTTGGTCATTTTGGTCATTTTTTTACCAATATTCTACAACACAAACACAACTTTGAAACAACATGCTTTTTGATGACGTTTAATCAACGATTAACCATTGCATTTTGGTAATTTTGGTCATTTTTTAACCAATATTCTACAACACAAACACAACTTTGAAACAACATGCTTTTTGACGACGTTTAACCATTGAGTTTTGGTCATTTTTTAACCAATATTCTACAACACAAATACAACGTTGAAACGACATGCTTTTTGACGACATTTAATCAACGATTAACCATTGAATTTTGGTCATTTTGGTCATTTTTTAACCAATATTCTACAACACAAATACAACGTTGAAACGACATGCTTTTTGACGACACTTAATCAACGATTAATCATTGAATTGTGGTCATTTTGGTCATTTTTTAACCAATATTCTACAACACAAACACAACGTTGAAACAACATGCTTTCTGACCACGTTTAATTAACGATTTACCATTGAATTTTGGTCATTTTTTAACCAATATTCTACAACACAAACACAACATTAAAACAACATGCTTTTTGACGACGTTTAATCAACGACCAACCATTGAATTTTGGTCATTTTGGTCATTTTTAACCAAAATTCTACAACACAAACACAACGTTGAAACAACATGCTTTTTGACGACGTTTAATCAACGACTAACCATTGAATTTTGGTAATTTTGGTCATTTTTTAACCAATATTCTGCAACACAAACACAACGTTGAAACAACATGCTTTTTGATGACGTTTAATCAATATTAACCTTTGAATTTTGGTCATTTTGGTCATTTTTTAACCAATATTCTACAACACAAACACAACGTTGAAACAACATGCTTTCTGACCACGTTTAATTAACGATTTACCATTGAATTTTGGTCATTTTTTAACCAATATTCTACAACACACACACAGCGTTAAAACAACATGCTTTTTGACGACGTTTGATCAACGATTAACCATTGAATTTTGGTAATTTTGGTCATTTTTTAACCAATATTCTACAATTTAAACACAACGTTGAAACAACATGCTTTTTGATGACATTTAATCAATATTAACCATTGAATTTTGGTTATTTTGGTCATTTTTAACCAATAGTCTACAACACAAACACAACGTTGAAACAACATGCTTTTTCACGACATTTAATCAACGATTAACCATTGAATTTTGGTCATTTTGGTCATTTTTTAACCAATATTCTGCAACACAAACACAACTTTGAAACAACATGCTTTTTGACCACGTTTAATCAACGATTAACCATTGAATTTTGGTCATTTTGGTCATTTTTTAACCAATATTCTACAACACAAAC
The DNA here is from genome assembly GCF_033978685.3 of Nerophis lumbriciformis. NCBI lineage: Eukaryota > Metazoa > Chordata > Actinopteri > Syngnathiformes > Syngnathidae > Nerophis > Nerophis lumbriciformis. The sequence continues at coordinate 3,186,526 of NC_084568.2, forward strand.
ATAACTTTGAAACAACATGCTTTTTGACCACAATTAATCAACGATTAACCATTGAATTTTGGTAATTTTGGTCATTTTTTAACCAATATTCTACAACACAAACACAACGTTGAAACAACATGCTTTCTGACCACGTTTAATTAACGATTTACCATTGAATTTTGGTCATTTTTTAACGAATATTCTACAACACAAACACAACGTTAAAACAACATGCTTTTTGACGACATTTAATCAACGATTAACCATTGAATTTTGGTCATTTTGGTCATTTTTTAACCAATATTCTACAACACAAACACAACGTTGAAACGACATGCTTTTTGATGACATTTAATCAACGATTAACCATTGAATTTTGGTCATTTTGGTCATTTTTTAACCAATATTCTACAACACAAATACAACGTTGAAACGACATGCTTTTTGGCGACATTTAATCAACGATTAACCATTGAATTTTGGTCATTTTGGTCATTTTTTTAACCAATATTCTACAAGACAAACACAACGTTAAAACAACATGCTTTTTGACGACGTTTAATCAACGACTAACCATTGAATTTTGGTCATTTTGGTCATTTTTTAACCAATATTCTGCAACACAAACACAATGTTGAAACAACATGCTTTTTGATGACGTTTAATCGAAGATTAACCATTGAATTTTGGTCATTTTGGTCATTTTTAACAAATATTCTACAAGACAAACACAACGTTAAAACAACATGCTTTTTGACGACGTTTAATCAACGATTAACCATTGAGTTTTGGTCATTTTGGTCATTTTTTAACCAATATTCTACAACACAAACACAATGTTAAAACAACATGCTTTTTGACGACATTTAATCAACGATTAACCATTGAGTTTTGGTCATTTTGGTCATTTTTTAACCAATATTCTACAACACAAACACAATGTTGAAACAACATGCTTTTTGGCGACGTTTAATCAACGATTAACCATTGAATTTTGGTCATTTTGGTCATTTATAACCAATATTCTACAACACAAACACAACTTTGAAGCAACATGCTTTTTGACGACGTTTAATCAACGACTAACCATTGAATTTTGGTCATTTTGGTCATTTTTTAACCAATATTCTACAACACAAACACAACGTTGAAACAACATGCTTTTTGACGACGTTTAATCAACGATTAACCATTAAATTTTGGTCATTTTTTAACGAATATTCTACAACACCAACGCAACGTTGAAACAACATGTGTTTTGACGACTTTTAATCAACGATTAACCATTGAATTCTGGTCATTTTTTAACCAATATTCTACAACACCAACACAACGTTGAAACAACATGTTTTTTGACGACTTTTAATCAACGATTAACCATTGAATTTTGGTCATTTTGGTCATTTTTTAACCAATATTCTACAACACAAACATAACTTTGAAACAACATGCTTTTTGACCACAATTAATCAACGATTAACCATTGAATTTTGGTAATTTTGGTCATTTTTTAACCAATATTCTACAACACAAACACAACGTTGAAACAACATGCTTTCTGACCACGTTTAATTAACGATTTACCATTGAATTTTGGTCATTTTTTAACGAATATTCTACAACACAAACACAACGTTAAAACAACATGCTTTTTGACGACATTTAATCAACGATTAACCATTGAATTTTGGTCATTTTGGTCATTTTTTAACCAATATTCTACAACACAAACACAACGTTGAAACGACATGCTTTTTGATGACATTTAATCAACGATTAACCATTGAATTTTGGTCATTTTGGTCATTTTTTAACCAATATTCTACAACACAAATACAACGTTGAAACGACATGCTTTTTGGCGACATTTAATCAACGATTAACCATTGAATTTTGGTCATTTTGGTCATTTTTTAAACCAATATTCTACAAGACAAACACAACGTTAAAACAACATGCTTTTTGACGACGTTTAATCAACGACTAACCATTGAATTTTGGTCATTTTGGTCATTTTTTAACCAATATTCTGCAACACAAACACAATGTTGAAACAACATGCTTTTTGATGACGTTTAATCGAAGATTAACCATTGAATTTTGGTCATTTTGGTCATTTTTAACAAATATTCTACAACACAAACACAACGTTAAAACAACATGCTTTTTGACGACGTTTAATCAACGATTAACCATTGAGTTTTGGTCATTTTGGTCATTTTTTAACCAATATTCTACAACACAAACACAATGTTAAAACAACATGCTTTTTGACGACATTTAATCAACGATTAACCATTGAGTTTTGGTCATTTTGGTCATTTTTTAACCAATATTCTACAACACAAACACAATGTTGAAACAACATGCTTTTTGGCGACGTTTAATCAACGATTAACCATTGAATTTTGGTCATTTTGGTCATTTATAACCAATATTCTACAACACAAACACAACGTTGAAGCAACATGCTTTTTGACGACGTTTAATCAACGACTAACCATTGAATTTTGGTCATTTTGGTCATTTTTTAACCAATATTCTACAACACAAACACAACGTTGAAACAACATGCTTTTTGACGACGTTTAATCAACGATTAACCATTAAATTTTGGTCATTTTTTAACGAATATTCTACAACACCAACGCAACGTTGAAACAACATGTGTTTTGACGACTTTTAATCAACGATTAACCATTGAATTCTGGTCATTTTTTAACCAATATTCTACAACACCAACACAACGTTGAAACAACATGTTTTTTGACGACTTTTAATCAACGATTAACCATTGAATTTTGGTCATTTTTTAACCAATATTCTACAACACAAACACAACGTTGAAACGACATGCTTTTTGACGACGTTTAATCAACGATGAACCATTGAATTTTGGTAATTTTTTAACCAATATTCTACAACACAAACACAACGTTAAAACAACATGCTTTTTGACGACGTTTAATCAATGATTAACCATTGAGTTTTGGTCATTTTGGTCATTTTTTAACCAATATTCTACAACACAAACACAACGTTGAAACGGCATGCTTTTTGACGACGTTTAATCAACGATTAACCATTGAATTTTGGTCATTTTGGTCATTTTTTAACCAATATACTACAACACAAACACAACGTTAAAACAACATGCTTTTTGACGACGTTTAATCAACGATTAACCATTGAGTTTTGTTCATTTTGGTCATTTTTTAACCAATATTCTACAACACAAATACAACGTTGAAACGACATGCTTTTTGGCGACATTTAATCAACGATTAACCATTGAATTTTGGTCATTTTGGTCATTTTTTAACCAATATACTACAACACAAACACAACGTTAAAACAACATGCTTTTTGACGACGTTTAATCAACGATTAACCATTGAGTTTTGTTCATTTTGGTCATTTTTTAACCAATATTCTACAACACAAATACAACGTTGAAACAACATGCTTTTTGACGACGTTTAATCAACGTTTAACCATTGAATTTTGGTCATTTTTTAACCAATATTCTACAACACCAACACAACGTTGAAACAACATGTTTTTTGACGACTTTTAATCAACGATTAACCATTGAATTTTGGTCATTTTTTAACCAATATTCTACAACACAAATACAACGTTAAAACGACATGCTTTTTGACGACATTTAATCAACGATTAACCATTGAATTTAGGTCATTTTGGTCATTTTTTAACCATTATTCTACAACACAAACAAGACATTGAAACAACATGCTTTTTGACGACGTTTAATCAACGTTTAACCATTGAATTTTGGTCATTTTTTAACGAATATTCTACAACACCAACGCAACGTTGAAACAACATGTGTTTTGACGACTTTTAATCAACGATTAACCATTGAATTCTGGTCATTTTTTAACCAATATTCTACAACACAAACACAACGTTGAAACGACATGCTTTTTGACGACGTTTAATCAACGATGAACCATTGAATTTTGGTCATTTTGGTCATTTTTTAACCAAAAGTCTACAACACAAACACAACGTTAAAACAACATGACGTTTAATCAACGATTAACCATTGTATTTTGGTCATTTTGGTCATTTTTTAACCAATATTCTACAACACAAACACAATGTTGAAACAACATGCTTTTTGACGACGTTTAATCAACGTCGGATTCTGACGTTAATTTGAACGTAGAATTTTGGTCATTTTTTTAAACCAATATTCTACAACACAAACACAACGTTGAAACAACCTGCTTTTTGACGACGTTTAATCAACGATTAACCATTGAATTTTGGTCATTTTTTAACCAATATTCTACAACACAAACACAATGTTAAAACAACATGCTTTTTGACGACATTTAATCAACGATTAACCATTGAGTTTTGGTCATTTTGGTCATTTTTTAACCAATATTCTACAACACAAATACAACGTTGAAACGACATGCTTTTTGTCGACGTTTAATCAACGATTAACCATTGAGTTTTGGTCATTTTGGTCATTTTTTAACCAATATTCTACAACACAAATACAACGTGGAAACGACATGCTTTTTGGCGACATTTAATCAACGATTAACCATTGAATTTTGGTCATTTTGGTCATTTTTTAACCAATATTCTACAACACAAACACAACTTTGAAACAACATGCTTTTTGACGACGTTTAACCATTGAGTTTTGGTCATTTTTTAACCAATATTCTACAACACAAACACAACGTTGAAACAACATGCTTTTTGACCACGTTTAATCAACGATTAACCATTGAATTTTGGTCATTTAGGTCATTTTTTAACCAATATTCTACAACACAAATACAACGTTGAAACAACATGCTTTCTGACAAGGCTTATTCAATGTTTGGTTGTGACGTTGGTTTGACCTTTGAAATTTGGGTAATTTCCCAACCAACAACGTGGATCTAACGTTGTCTCAATTGACAAATACAACTACCTTTTGCAAAGTTGTTTCAAAGTCAGTTTTAAAGGACATGTATGTACAATCAACGTTTTATGATAGAGTTTATCAGGAGAGCTTGAACATACAGTATGTGGTATAGACTCTATGATTCATCTCCCTGTCAATTCATTTAAATAACCATGACATAACAGTAATAAAATCACTAAATAAAGGTGTAAAAATGTCCGTGTGACTGAGTGTCTGTGCAGGTGTCTTCATGTATGCTTAGAGGGAGGCTCCTCGCTGTGGATGAATGTCTAACAATCACACTCATTTGACTGGGAAATAGCCGGAGGCTTCATTAACCTGCTGGAACTGCTTTTAAACCAAAATATTGCCAAAGGGTGCAATTAAAAGGAGGATCAGAGTGGATTTATGCATTAATAATTTGAATGCTCCATAATCCAGATCCTGTTTGAAGAATAGGTTGTTTGGCATGAAGTCATACGCTGTGTTTATTTACATAGTGACAATTCACTGACACAATTATCATTACCTTGCCAGTCTGTTGTTTGTTTGTTAGCAACAAAACAACAACAGCATATTGGAAAACCACTTCAGGTTTTCTCTTGAAGCTCATCGAGAGAATGCCCAGAGGGTGAGTTGTAAATAAACAACTCATTATTGTATTCTTTATGCAATAAGATGTGTTATTGTTTGAAATAGAAGAAACACACCATTCAGAATTCTTTGGGAGGATTCTTTCCTATTAGAAGTAATACATTAATACATAATAATTGTTTTTTCATTTCTGGTGCCCAACACAAACAAAGTAAATGAATGAATGAATAGACAAATTAATAAATAAATAGATACAGTTCTCAGTAGTTATTTATGTGTTAGGATTATATCAGATTGTATTAACTTTTTCACTGAGATGGAATTTTTTCTCCCCTGATTTAAACTTTTCACATGTAAATTACTTATCTGTCTAAAACTATATAGATACAAATAAGAAAGCATATACTGAAAAAATGGAAAATATGCTGTGCTGTCTTTTTCTGTGATTACTGACACTGTCATGTCAAAATAACAGGTTACTTCACAATTTAGGAAATTATATATATATGTATATATATATATATATATATATATATATATATATATATATATATATATATATATATATATATATATATATATATATATATATATATATATACATATGTATGTGTGGGGAAAAAATCACAAGACTATTTCATCTCTACAGGCCTGTTTCATGAGGGGGGGTTCCCTCAATCATCAGGAGATTTTAATGGGAGCATTCACATACCATGGATTATATAGGGCACAGAGTGGGTGGGTACAGGCTGGCGTAGGGGCGTGGTGATTGGCTCATGTGTTACCTAGGAGGTGTTTCCGTCTGTGGCGGCATGCTGTTACAATTTCGCTGCGCTTGTTGAGGGATGACAGGTCTGGACGGTAAATAATAAACAGTTTCTCTTTCAAGCATAGGTTGCATCTTTTATTACCACTATTGTAAGGTGTGCTGGATGCAAGAATTTGCCATGTTATTGAATATTCAACATTATTGTCTTTGAGGTCCCAAATGTGTTTGCTGAGTTCTGTGGTATTCCGCAGGTTTTGGTTCCTGAAAGAAGCCTTGTGATTGTTCCATCTGGTTTTGAACAATAGTGGTAATAAAAGATGCAACCTATGCTTGAAAGAGAAACTGTTTATTATTTACCGTCCAGACCTGTCATCCCTCAACAAGCGCAGCGAAATTGTAACAGCATGCCGCCACAGACGGAAACACCTCCTAGGTAACACATGAGCCAATCACCACGCCCCTACGCCAGCCTGTACCCACCCACTCTGTGCCCTATATAAACCATGGTATGTGAATGCTCCCATTAAAATCTCCTGATGATTGAGGGAACCCCCCTCATGAAACAGGCCTGTAGAGATGAAATAGTCTTGTGATTTTTTTTCCCACACATACATATATAATAATAATAATAATAATAACTGGGATTTATATAGCGCTTTTCTAAGTACCCAAAGTCGCTTTACATGTAGAACCCATCAATCATTCACACCTGGTGGTGGTAAGCTACTTTCATAGCCACAGCTGCCCTGGGGTAGACTGACGGAAGCGTGGCTGCAATTTGCGCCAACGGCCCCTCCGACCACCACCTATCATTCAATTCACCGGTGTGAGTGGCACCGGGGGCAAAGGGTGAAGTGTCCTGCCCAAGGACACAACGGCAGCGATTTTTTGGATGGTAAGAGGCGGGGAGCGAACCTGCAACCCTCAGGTTTCTGGCACGGTTGCTCTACCCACTACGCCATGCCGCCCCGGCATATATATATATATATATATATATATATATATATATATATATATATATATATATATATATATATATATATATATATATATATATATATATATATATATATATATAATTTATAAATATATCAGTTATTCTACTACCATCTGCAATTGTAAACTATTATCACTCAAATACTTAGAAATAAAATAATACAAAAGTACTTGTAGTAAAAGTTTTGTATTTGTAGTCGTAGTTTATTTCGGACATGCTAAAAACCAAAACATAACAAAATAAATACAACTAATCATAATAACATTACAGTAAAGTACAGCTATAGAAACTCATACTTCACATTAAAAAAACAATGCCTAATAATTAGGTTTATCGTACAAAAAGGAGTGGGAAGAACTTATTTACTCCCACCAGGTATACATAAATGGACTACCTATGTTTCTTGTCATCATAATCTTTACAACAATTAATTTACTAAAAATATATTAACAATACTCTTCATCTCAGGTATAAAAAAAATTTTTGTCACAAAAATACATATAAATATACATATATATCCATGAATACAGCCTAAAAGAACATACATCTCAATAGCTAACTGAAATAGGGCAGTCCAAAAAAAAACTACATTTCCCATAATGCCTTGCACGTCTCAGGCAAAACACTTCCTGGCTCGTCGGTCACGTGACAAAACCATGGCTTCCTGCTTGTGTTTGATGGAGGCGCGTCGTTGACACGAAAACGTAATTGTTTGTCGCCTGTGAGCTAGTTGGACATTTTCTGGAGGCACCATGCAGAAGATCAAGTCTCTTATGGCCCGGCAGGCAAGTAAACTACACAACGACCGGCCTGGTGTTTGTATCAAACTGCTATATAGCCAGCTAGCTTGGACAGCTAGCAGGCTAATGGTGACAGGTGAATGTAACAATAAGGTGAAATTAACCTGTGCAGTCAAAATAGGTCGAAGTAACACTGACAAACTGTGTGATTATATTACACTTCTCAAGTCAATGTGTTCTGCTTTTGTTTTTGTTTTTTAACAGGGCCTGAAAAGTCCCCAGGAGAGCATAACAGACCTCAGTCCTGTAGAGAACCTGAGGATCCCCAGCAAGGTAAATGTCATCTAATACTCTTTTTATGCCATCTAATACTCTTTTTATGCAAGGAAAATGTCATCTAATACTCTTTTTATGTCATCTAATACTCTTTTTATGCCATCTAATACTCTTTTTATGCCATCTAATACTCTTTTTATGCAAGGTAAATGTCATCTACTACTCTTTTTATGCCATCTAATACTCTTTTTATGCCATCTAATACTCTTTTTATGCCATCTAATACTCTTTTTATGCCATCTAATACTCTTTTTATGCAAGGAAAATGTCATCTAATACTCTTTTTATGTCATCTAATACTCTTTTTATGCCATCTAATACTCTTTTTATGCCATCTAATACTCTTTTTATGCAAGGTAAATGTCATCTAATACTCTTTTTATGCCATCTAATACTCTTTTTATGCCATCTAATACTCTTTTTATGCAAGGTAAATGTCATCTAATACTCTTTTTATGCAAGGTAAATGTCATCTAATACTCTTTTTATGCAAGGTAAATGTCATCTAATACTCTTTTTATGCAAGGTAAATGTCATCTAATACTCTTTTTATGCCATCTAATACTCTTTTTATGCAAGGTAAATGTCATCTAATACTCTTTTTATGTCATCTAATACTCTTTTTATGCAAGGTAAATGTCATCTAGTACTCTTTTTATGCAAGGTAAATGTCATCTAATACTCTTTTATGCAAGGTAAATGTCATCTAATACTCTTTTTATGCCATCTAATACTCTTTTTATGCAAGGTAAATGTCATCTAATACTCTTTTTATGTCATCTAATACTCTTTTTATGCCATCTAATACTCTTTTTATGCCATCTAATACTCTTTTTATGCAAGGTAAATGTCATCTAATACTCTTTTTATGCCATCTAATACTCTTTTTATGCAAGGTAAATGTCATCTAATACTCTTTTTATGCCATCTAATACTCTTTTTATGCAAGGTAAATGTCATCTAATACTCTTTTTATGCCATCTAATACTCTTTTTATGCAAGGAAAATGTCATCTAATACTCTTTTTATGTCATCTAATACTCTTTTTATGCCATCTAATACTCTTTTTATGCCATCTAATACTCTTTTTATGCAAGGTAAATGTCATCTACTACTCTTTTTATGCCATCTAATACTCTTTTTATGCAAGGTAAATGTCATCTAATACTCTTTTTATGCCATCTAATACTCTTTTTATGCCATCTAATACTCTTTTTATGCAAGGAAAATGTCATCTAATACTCTTTTTATGTCATCTAATACTCTTTTTATGCCATCTAATACTCTTTTTATGCCATCTAATACTCTTTTTATGCAAGGTAAATGTCATCTAATACTCTTTTTATGCAAGGTAAATGTCATCTAATACTCTTTTTATGCAAGGTAAATGTCATCTAATACTCTTTTTATGCAAGGTAAATGTCATCTAATACTCTTTTTATGCCATCTAATACTCTTTTTATGCAAGGTAAATGTCATCTAATACTCTTTTTATGTCATCTAATACTCTTTTTATGCAAGGTAAATGTCATCTAATACTCTTTTTATGCAAGGTAAATGTCATCTAATACTCTTTTTATGCAAGGTAAATGTCATCTAATACTCTTTTTATGCCATCTAATACTCTTTTTATGCAAGGTAAATGTCATCTAATACTCTTTTTATGTCATCTAATACTCTTTTTATGCCATCTAATACTCTTTTTATGCCATCTAATACTCTTTTTATGCAAGGTAAATGTCATCTAATACTCTTTTTATGCCATCTAATACTCTTTTTATGCAAGGTAAATGTCATCTAATACTCTTTTTATGCCATCTAATACTCTTTTTATGCAAGGTAAATGTCATCTAATACTCTTTTTATGCCATCTAATACTCTTTTTATGCCATCTAATACTCTTTTTATGCAAGGTAAATGTCATCTAATACTCTTTTTATGCAAGGTAAATGTCATCTAATACTCTTTTTATGCAAGGTAAATGTCATCTAATACTCTTTTTATGCAAGGTAAATGTCATCTAATACTCTTTTTATGCCATCTAATACTCTTTTTATGCAAGGTAAATGTCATCTAATACTCTTTTTATGCAAGGTAAATGTCATCTAATACTCTTTTTATGCAAGGTAAATGTCATCTAATACTTTTTTTATTCAAGGTAAATGTCATGTAATACTCTTTTTATGCAAGGTAAATGTCATCTAATACTCTTTTTATGCAAGGTAAATGTCATCTAATACTCTTTATGCAAGGTAAATGTCATGTAATACTCTTTTTATGCAAGGTAAATGTCATCTAATACTCTTTATGCAAGGTAAATGTCATGTAATACTCTTTTTATGCAAGGTAAATGTCATCTAATACTCTTTTTATGTCATCTAATACTCTTTTTATGCCATCTAATACTCTTTTTATGCCATCTAATACTCTTTTTATGCAAGGTAAATGTCATCTAATACTCTTTTTATGCCATCTAATACTCTTTTTATGCAAGGTAAATGTCATCTAATACTCTTTTTATGCCATCTAATACTCTTTTTATGCAAGGTAAATGTCATCTAATACTCTTTTTATGCCATCTAATACTCTTTTTATGCAAGGAAAATGTCATCTAATACTCTTTTTATGTCATCTAATACTCTTTTTATGCCATCTAATACTCTTTTTATGCCATCTAATACTCTTTTTATGCAAGGTAAATGTCATCTACTACTCTTTTTATGCCATCTAATACTCTTTTTATGCAAGGTAAATGTCATCTAATACTCTTTTTATGCCATCTAATACTCTTTTTATGCCATCTAATACTCTTTTTATGCAAGGAAAATGTCATCTAATACTCTTTTTATGTCATCTAATACTCTTTTTATGCCATCTAATACTCTTTTTATGCCATCTAATACTCTTTTTATGCAAGGTAAATGTCATCTAATACTCTTTTTATGCCATCTAATACTCTTTTTATGCCATCTAATACTCTTTTTATGCAAGGTAAATGTCATCTAATACTCTTTTTATGCAAGGTAAATGTCATCTAATACTCTTTTTATGCAAGGTAAATGTCATCTAATACTCTTTTTATGCAAGGTAAATGTCATCTAATACTCTTTTTATGCCATCTAATACTCTTTTTATGCAAGGTAAATGTCATCTAATACTCTTTTTATGTCATCTAATACTCTTTTTATGCAAGGTAAATGTCATCTAATACTCTTTTTATGCAAGGTAAATGTCATCTAATACTCTTTTTATGCAAGGTAAATGTCATCTAATACTCTTTTTATGCCATCTAATACTCTTTTTATGCAAGGTAAATGTCATCTAATACTCTTTTTATGTCATCTAATACTCTTTTTATGCCATCTAATACTCTTTTTATGCCATCTAATACTCTTTTTATGCAAGGTAAATGTCATCTAATACTCTTTTTATGCCATCTAATACTCTTTTTATGCAAGGTAAATGTCATCTAATACTCTTTTTATGCCATCTAATACTCTTTTTATGCAAGGTAAATGTCATCTAATACTCTTTTTATGCCATCTAATACTCTTTTTATGCCATCTAATACTCTTTTTATGCAAGGTAAATGTCATCTAATACTCTTTTTATGCAAGGTAAATGTCATCTAATACTCTTTTTATGCAAGGTAAATGTCATCTAATACTCTTTTTATGCAAGGTAAATGTCATCTAATACTCTTTTTATGCCATCTAATACTCTTTTTATGCAAGGTAAATGTCATCTAATACTCTTTTTTTTATGCAAGGTAAATGTCATCTAATACTCTTTTTATGCAAGGTAAATGTCATCTAATACTCTTTTTATGCAAGGTAAATGTCATCTAATACTCTTTTTATGCAAGGTAAATGTCTTGTAATACTCCTTTTATGCAAGGTAAATGTCATCTAATACTCTTTTTATGCAAGGTAAATGTCATCTAATACTCTTTTTATGCAAGGTAAATGTCATCTAATACTCTTTTTATGCAAGGTAAATGTCATCTAATACTCTTTTTATGCAAGGTAAATGTCATCTAATACTTTTTTTATTCAAGGTAAATGTCATGTAATACTCTTTTTATGCAAGGTAAATGTCATCTAATACTCTTTATGCAAGGTAAATGTCATGTAATACTCTTTTTATGCAAGGTAAATGTCATCTAATACTCTTTTTATGCAAGGTAAATGTCATCTAATACTCTTTTTATGCAAGGTAAATGTCATCTAATACTCTTTTTATGCAAGGTAAATGTCATCTAATACTCTTTTTATGCAAGGTAAATGTCATCTAATACTCTTTTTATGCAAGGTAAATGTCATCTAATACTCTTTTTATGCAAGGTAAATGTCATCTAATACTCTTTTTATGCAAGGTAAATGTCATCTAATACTCTTTTTATGCAAGGTAAATGTCATCTAATACTCTTTTTATGCAAGGTAAATGTCATCTAATACTCTTTTTATGCCAGGTAAATGCCATCTAATACTCTTTTTATGCAAGGTAAATGTCATGTAATACTCTTTTTATGCAAGGTAAATGTCATGTAATACTCTTTTTATGCAAGGTAAATGTCATCTAATACTCTTTTTATGCAAGGTAAATGTCATCTAATACTCTTTTTATGCAAGGTAAATGTCATCTAATACTCTTTATGCAAGGTAAATGTCATCTAATACTCTTTTTATGAAAGGTAAATGTCATCTAATACTCTTTTTATGCCAGGTAAATGCCATCTAATACTCTTTTTATGCAAGGTAAATGTCATCCAATACTCTTTTTATGCAAGGTAAATGTCATCTAATACTCTTTTTATGCAAGGTAAATGTCTTGTAATACTCCTTTTATGCAAGGTAAATGTCATCTAATACTCTTTTTATGCAAGGTAAATGTCATCTAATACTCTTTTTATGCAAGATAAATGTAATCTAATACTCTTTTTATGCAAGGTAAATGTCATCTAATACTCTTTTTATGTCATCTAATACTCTTTTTATGCAAGGTAAATGTCATCTAATACTCTTTTTATGCCATCTAATACTCTTTTTATGCAAAGTAAATGTCATCTAATACTCTTTTTATGCAAGGTAAATGTAATCTAATACTCTTTTTATGCAAGGTAAATGTCATCTAATACTCTTTTTATGCAAGGTAAATGTCATCTAATACTCTTTTTATGCAAGGTAAATGTCATCTAATACTCTTTATGCAAGGTAAATGTCATCTAATACTCTTTTTATGCAAGGTAAATGTCATCTAATACTCTTTTTATGCAAGGTAAATGTCATCTAATACTCTTTATGCAAGGTAAATGTCATCTAATACTCTTTTTATGCAAGGTAAATGTCATCTAATACTCTTTTTATGCCAGGTAAATGCCATCTAATACTCTTTTTATGCAAGGTAAATGTCATCCAATACTCTTTTTATGCAAGGTAAATGTCATCTAATACTCTTTTTATGCAAAGTAAATGTCATCTAATACTCTTTTTATGCAAGGTAAATGTCATCTAATACTCTTTTTATGCAAGGTAAATGTCACCTAATACTCTTTTTATGCAAGGTAAATGTCATCTAATACTCTTTTTATGCAAGGTAAATGTCATCTAATACTCTTTTTATGCAAGGTAAATGTCATCTAATACTCTTTTTATGCAAGGTAAATGTCATCTAATACTCTTTTTATGCAAGGTAAATGTCATCTAATACTCTTTTTATGCAAAGTAAATGTCATCTAATACTCTTTTTATGCAAGGTAAATGTCATCTAATACTCTTTTTATGCAAGGTAAATGTCATCTAATACTCTTTTTATGCCAGGTAAATGTCATCTGATACTCTTTTTATGCAAGGTAAATGTCATCTAATACTCTTTTTATGCAAGGTAAATGTAATCTAATACTCTTTTTATGCAAGGTAAATGTCATCTAATACTCTTTTTATGCAAGGTAAATGTCATCTAATACTCTTTTTATGCAAAGTAAATGTCATCTAATACTCTTTTTATGCAAGGTAAATGTCATCTAATACTCTTTTTATGCAAGGTAAATGTCATCTAACACTCTTTTTATGCAAGGTAAATGTCATCTAATACCGGTACTCTTTTTATGCAAGGTAAATGTCATCTAATACTCTTTTTATGCAAAGTAAATGTCATCTAATACTCTTTTTATGCCATCTAATACTCTTTTTATGCAAGGTAAATGTCATCTAATACTCTTTTTATGCCATCTAATACTCTTTTTATGCAAGGTAAATGTCATCTAATACTCTTTTTATGCAAGGTAAATGTCATCTAATACTCTTTTTATGCCATCTAATACTCTTTTTATGCAAGGTAAATGTCATCTAATACTCTTTTTATGCAAGGTAAATGTCATCTAATACTCTTTTTATGCAAGGTAAATGTCATCTAATACTCTTTTTATGCAAGGTAAATGTCATCTAATACTCTTTTTATGCCATCTAATACTCTTTTTATGCAAGGTAAATGTCATCTAATACTCTTTTTATGCAAGGTAAATGTCATCTAATACTCTTTTTATGCAAGGTAAATGTCATCTAATACTTTTTTTATTCAAGGTAAATGTCATGTAATACTCTTTTTATGCAAGGTAAATGTCATCTAATACTCTTTTTATGCAAGGTAAATGTCATCTAATACTCTTTATGCAAGGTAAATGTCATGTAATACTCTTTTTATGCAAGGTAAATGTCATCTAATACTCTTTATGCAAGGTAAATGTCATGTAATACTCTTTTTATGCAAGGTAAATGTCATCTAATACTCTTTTTATGTCATCTAATACTCTTTTTATGCCATCTAATACTCTTTTTATGCCATCTAATACTCTTTTTATGCAAGGTAAATGTCATCTAATACTCTTTTTATGCCATCTAATACTCTTTTTATGCAAGGTAAATGTCATCTAATACTCTTTTTATGCCATCTAATACTCTTTTTATGCAAGGTAAATGTCATCTAATACTCTTTTTATGCCATCTAATACTCTTTTTATGCAAGGAAAATGTCATCTAATACTCTTTTTATGTCATCTAATACTCTTTTTATGCCATCTAATACTCTTTTTATGCCATCTAATACTCTTTTTATGCAAGGTAAATGTCATCTACTACTCTTTTTATGCCATCTAATACTCTTTTTATGCAAGGTAAATGTCATCTAATACTCTTTTTATGCCATCTAATACTCTTTTTATGCCATCTAATACTCTTTTTATGCAAGGAAAATGTCATCTAATACTCTTTTTATGTCATCTAATACTCTTTTTATGCCATCTAATACTCTTTTTATGCCATCTAATACTCTTTTTATGCAAGGTAAATGTCATCTAATACTCTTTTTATGCCATCTAATACTCTTTTTATGCCATCTAATACTCTTTTTATGCAAGGTAAATGTCATCTAATACTCTTTTTATGCAAGGTAAATGTCATCTAATACTCTTTTTATGCAAGGTAAATGTCATCTAATACTCTTTTTATGCAAGGTAAATGTCATCTAATACTCTTTTTATGCCATCTAATACTCTTTTTATGCAAGGTAAATGTCATCTAATACTCTTTTTATGTCATCTAATACTCTTTTTATGCAAGGTAAATGTCATCTAATACTCTTTTTATGCAAGGTAAATGTCATCTAATACTCTTTTTATGCAAGGTAAATGTCATCTAATACTCTTTTTATGCCATCTAATACTCTTTTTATGCAAGGTAAATGTCATCTAATACTCTTTTTATGTCATCTAATACTCTTTTTATGCCATCTAATACTCTTTTTATGCCATCTAATACTCTTTTTATGCAAGGTAAATGTCATCTAATACTCTTTTTATGCCATCTAATACTCTTTTTATGCAAGGTAAATGTCATCTAATACTCTTTTTATGCCATCTAATACTCTTTTTATGCAAGGTAAATGTCATCTAATACTCTTTTTATGCCATCTAATACTCTTTTTATGCCATCTAATACTCTTTTTATGCAAGGTAAATGTCATCTAATACTCTTTTTATGCAAGGTAAATGTCATCTAATACTCTTTTTATGCAAGGTAAATGTCATCTAATACTCTTTTTATGCAAGGTAAATGTCATCTAATACTCTTTTTATGCCATCTAATACTCTTTTTATGCAAGGTAAATGTCATCTAATACTCTTTTTTTTATGCAAGGTAAATGTCATCTAATACTCTTTTTATGCAAGGTAAATGTCATCTAATACTCTTTTTATGCAAGGTAAATGTCATCTAATACTCTTTTTATGCAAGGTAAATGTCTTGTAATACTCCTTTTATGCAAGGTAAATGTCATCTAATACTCTTTTTATGCAAGGTAAATGTCATCTAATACTCTTTTTATGCAAGGTAAATGTCATCTAATACTCTTTTTATGCAAGGTAAATGTCATCTAATACTTTTTTTATTCAAGGTAAATGTCATGTAATACTCTTTTTATGCAAGGTAAATGTCATCTAATACTCTTTATGCAAGGTAAATGTCATGTAATACTCTTTTTATGCAAGGTAAATGTCATCTAATACTCTTTTTATGCAAGGTAAATGTCATCTAATACTCTTTTTATGCAAGGTAAATGTCATCTAATACTCTTTTTATGCAAGGTAAATGTCATCTAATACTCTTTTTATGCAAGGTAAATGTCATCTAATACTCTTTTTATGCAAGGTAAATGTCATCTAATACTCTTTTTATGCAAGGTAAATGTCATCTAATACTCTTTTTATGCAAGGTAAATGTCATCTAATACTCTTTTTATGCAAGGTAAATGTCATCTAATACTCTTTTTATGCAAGGTAAATGTCATCTAATACTCTTTTTATGCCAGGTAAATGCCATCTAATACTCTTTTTATGCAAGGTAAATGTCATGTAATACTCTTTTTATGCAAGGTAAATGTCATGTAATACTCTTTTTATGCAAGGTAAATGTCATCTAATACTCTTTTTATGCAAGGTAAATGTCATCTAATACTCTTTTTATGCAAGGTAAATGTCATCTAATACTCTTTATGCAAGGTAAATGTCATCTAATACTCTTTTTATGAAAGGTAAATGTCATCTAATACTCTTTTTATGCCAGGTAAATGCCATCTAATACTCTTTTTATGCAAGGTAAATGTCATCCAATACTCTTTTTATGCAAGGTAAATGTCATCTAATACTCTTTTTATGCAAGGTAAATGTCTTGTAATACTCCTTTTATGCAAGGTAAATGTCATCTAATACTCTTTTTATGCAAGGTAAATGTCATCTAATACTCTTTTTATGCAAGATAAATGTAATCTAATACTCTTTTTATGCAAGGTAAATGTCATCTAATACTCTTTTTATGTCATCTAATACTCTTTTTATGCAAGGTAAATGTCATCTAATACTCTTTTTATGCCATCTAATACTCTTTTTATGCAAAGTAAATGTCATCTAATACTCTTTTTATGCAAGGTAAATGTAATCTAATACTCTTTTTATGCAAGGTAAATGTCATCTAATACTCTTTTTATGCAAGGTAAATGTCATCTAATACTCTTTTTATGCAAGGTAAATGTCATCTAATACTCTTTATGCAAGGTAAATGTCATCTAATACTCTTTTTATGCAAGGTAAATGTCATCTAATACTCTTTTTATGCAAGGTAAATGTCATCTAATACTCTTTATGCAAGGTAAATGTCATCTAATACTCTTTTTATGCAAGGTAAATGTCATCTAATACTCTTTTTATGCCAGGTAAATGCCATCTAATACTCTTTTTATGCAAGGTAAATGTCATCCAATACTCTTTTTATGCAAGGTAAATGTCATCTAATACTCTTTTTATGCAAAGTAAATGTCATCTAATACTCTTTTTATGCAAGGTAAATGTCATCTAATACTCTTTTTATGCAAGGTAAATGTCACCTAATACTCTTTTTATGCAAGGTAAATGTCATCTAATACTCTTTTTATGCAAGGTAAATGTCATCTAATACTCTTTTTATGCAAGGTAAATGTCATCTAATACTCTTTTTATGCAAGGTAAATGTCATCTAATACTCTTTTTATGCAAGGTAAATGTCATCTAATACTCTTTTTATGCAAAGTAAATGTCATCTAATACTCTTTTTATGCAAGGTAAATGTCATCTAATACTCTTTTTATGCAAGGTAAATGTCATCTAATACTCTTTTTATGCCAGGTAAATGTCATCTGATACTCTTTTTATGCAAGGTAAATGTCATCTAATACTCTTTTTATGCAAGGTAAATGTAATCTAATACTCTTTTTATGCAAGGTAAATGTCATCTAATACTCTTTTTATGCAAGGTAAATGTCATCTAATACTCTTTTTATGCAAAGTAAATGTCATCTAATACTCTTTTTATGCAAGGTAAATGTCATCTAATACTCTTTTTATGCAAGGTAAATGTCATCTAACACTCTTTTTATGCAAGGTAAATGTCATCTAATACCGGTACTCTTTTTATGCAAGGTAAATGTCATCTAATACTCTTTTTATGCAAAGTAAATGTCATCTAATACTCTTTTTATGCCATCTAATACTCTTTTTATGCAAGGTAAATGTCATCTAATACTCTTTTTATGCCATCTAATACTCTTTTTATGCAAGGTAAATGTCATCTAATACTCTTTTTATGCCATCTAATACTCTTTTTATGCCATCTAATACTCTTTTTATGCAAGGTAAATGTCATCTAATACTCTTTTTATGCAAGGTAAATGTCATCTAATACTCTTTTTATGCCATCTAATACTCTTTTTATGCAAGGTAAATGTCATCTAATACTCTTTTTATGCAAGGTAAATGTCATCTAATACTCTTTTTATGCAAGGTAAATGTCATCTAATACTCTTTTTATGCCATCTAATACTCTTTTTATGCAAGGTAAATGTCATCTAATACTCTTTTTATGCAAGGTATATGTCATCTAATACTCTTTTTATGCAAGGTAAATGTCATCTAATACTCTTTTTATGCAAGGTAAATGTCATCTAATACTCTTTTTATGCAAGGTAAATGTCATCTAATACTCTTTTTATGCAAGGTAAATGTCATCTAATACTCTTTTTATGCCATCTAATACTCTTTTTATGCAAGGTAAATGTCATCTAATACTCTTTTTATGCAAGGTAAATATCTTGTAATACTCCTTTTATGCAAGGTAAATGTCATCTACTACTCTTTTTATGCAAGGTAAATATCATCTACTACTCTTTTTATGCAAGGTAAATATCATCTACTACTCTTTTTATGCAAGGTAAATGTCATCTAATACTCTTTTTATGCAAGGTATATGTCATCTAATACTCTTTTTATGCAAGGTAAATGTCATCTAATACTCTTTTTATGCAAGGTAAATATCTTGTAATACTCCTTTTATGCAAGGTAAATGTCATCTACTACTCTTTTTATGCAAGGTAAATGTCATCTAATACTCTTTTTATGCCAGGTAAATGTCATCTAATACTCTTTTTATGCAAGGTAAATGTCATCTAATACTCTTTTTATGCAAGGTATATGTCATCTAATACTCTTTTTATGCAAGGTAAATGTCATCTAATACTCTTTTTATGCAAGGTAAATATCTTGTAATACTCCTTTTATGCAAGGTAAATGTCATCTACTACTCTTTTTATGCAAGGTAAATATCATCTAATACTCTTTTTATGCAAGGTAAATGTCATCTAATACTCTTTTTATGCAAGGTAAATGCCATCTAATACTCTTTTTATGCAAGGTAAATGTCATCTAATACTCTTTTTATGCAAGGTAAATGTCATGTAATACTCTTTTTATGCAAGGTAAATGTCATCTAATACTCTTTTTATGCAAGGTATATGTCATCTAATACTCTTTTTATGCAAGGTAAATGTCATCTAATACTCTTTTTATGCAAGAATGCCATGTAATACTCTTTATGCAAGGTAAATGTCATCTAATACTCTTTTTAAGCAAGGTAAATGTCATCTAATACTCTTTTTATTCAAGGTAAATGTCATGTAATACTCTTTTTATGCAAGGTAAATGTCATCTAATACTCTTTATGCAAGGTAAATGTCATGTAATACTCTTTTTATGCAAGGTAAATGTCATGTAATACTCTTTTTATGCAAGGTAAATGTCATCTAATACTCTTTTTAAGCAAGGTAAATGTCATCTAATACTCTTTTTATTCAAGGTAAATGTCATGTAATACTCTTTTTATGCAAGGTAAATGTCATCTAATACTCTTTATGCAAGGTAAATGTCATGTAATACTCTTTTTATGCAAGGTAAATGTCATGTAATACTCTTTTTATGCAAGGTAAATGTCATCTAATACTCTTTTTATGCAAGGTAAATGTCATCTAATACTCTTTTTATGCAAGATAAATGTCATCTAATACTCTTTTTATGCAAGGTAAATGTCATCTAATACTCTTTTTATGTGTAGTTAGTGCTGCAAGGGGTTCTGGGTATTTGTTCTGTTGTGTTTATGTTGTGTTACGGTGCGGATGTTCTCCCGAAATGTGTTTGTCATTCTTGTTTGGTGTGGGTTCACAGTGTGGCGCATATTTGTAACAGTGTTAAAGTTGTTTAAACGGCCACCCTCAGTGTGACATGTATGGCTGTTGACCAAGTATGCATTGCATTCACTTGTGTGTGTGAAAAGCCGTAGATATTATGTGATTGGGCCGGCACGTGAAGGCAGTGCCTTTAAGGTTTATTGGCGCTCTGTACTTCTCCCTACGTCCGTGTACACAGCGGCGTTTTAAAAAGTCATAAATTGTACTTTTTGAAACCGATACCGATAATTTTCGATATTACATTTTAAAGCATTTATCGGTCGATAATATCGGCAGTCCGATATTATCAGACATCTCTAATTGCGACATCTAATGGACACATTAGAACAGCTGTTTCTTTCATTCAAAAATTTCCGCTCATTTTTATACTTAGCAAACTCATCTCGCGGGCCGGATAAAACCTGTTCACGGGCCTGATTCGGCCCGCGGGCCATACATTTGACACCCCTTATTCACATTGTAGATTGTTACTGAAGGCATCAAAACTATGAATGAACACATGTGGAGTTATGTACTTAACAAAAAAAAGGTGAAATAACTGAAAACATGTTTTATATTCTAGTTTCTTCAAAATAGCCGCCCTTTGCTCTGATTACTGCTTTGCACACTCTTGGCATTCTCTCCATGAGCTTCAAGCATGTAAATAGTCATGAAAATAAAGAAAACGCGCTGAATGAGAAGGTGTGTCCAAACTTTTGGCCTGTACTGTAGTTTCTGTACGATCGCTGCAAAAGAGCGTACATGAGAGCGGTGGCGTGTGTGTGTGCTGTAATCTGTGTGGCAGTGAACAGCTGAGAGGTTTTTAATTGGTATTATTTATTAATGCACACATGTAGAAAGTGCAATTTTAAAGTTGCTGATGTGCATGTATTGGAAAAAAGAGCATAAAAATGGTTGTTTATTTCAGCTCCTTTCCCTAAAATATGCATGTTTAGGCTACAAATTGTTATATCCTACTACTCGGTTAATCAAACAAACTAATTCATAGTTTCAAAAGTTTGGACACACCTTCTCATTCAATGCTTTTTCTTTATTTTCAAGACTATTTACATTGTAGATTGTCACATCAAAACTATGAATGAACACACTTCACAAAGGTGAAATAACTGCACACACGTTTTATATTTTAGTTTCTTCAAAATAGCCACCCTTTGCTCTGATTACTGCTTTGCACACTCTTGGTAATCTCTCCATGAGCTTCAAGCACCCTTATGAGCATTACATATATCAAAATCAAGTACCCACTGTACTGTTTACTTTTTCCAGCTAAAATCTACCCAAATGACCACTTTGCTGCTGCCAAAAATGGATTTCAAGTAATATTTTGATACTGACACATCTCATCTCTGCATATTTTTCTAGAATACCCTTATGAGTATTACATATATTAAAATCAAGTACCTACTGTACTGTTTAATTATTGAAATACCCTTCATATAAATTTTTATCAGCAGCAAAGTGGTCGTTTGGGTAGATATTTGCCCTAAAAAGGGTATTTCAACAAGTAAGCAGTGCAGTAGGTACTTGATGTTGATAGATGTAATGTTCATAAGGGTATTCTAGTAGAATATACAGAGATAAGATTTGTCAGTATCAAAATATTACTTAAAATCAATTTTTTGGCAGCAGCAAAGTGGTCGTTTGGCTAGATTTTTGCTTTGTAAAGGGTTTTTCAACAAGTAAACAGTACAGTAGGGCATACTTGCCAACCTTGAGACCTCCGATTTCGGGAGGTGGGGGGCGGGGGGCATGGTCAGGGGTGGGGCGGGGCGTGGTTAAGAGGGGAGGAGCATATTGACAGCTAGAATTCACCAAGTCAAGTATTTCATACATACATACATCAGAATCAGAATCAGAATCAGAATCAGCTTTATTGTCATTACGCAAGGTAACGAGATTGAGGCCATTCCATACAGTGCGATGTGTGCATGCTAGAAAAACAATGTGCAAATATATAGAAATATAAAAAATGTAGAAGTGCAATGAATATGGTGTGAAATTAATATATACATGAAAAAAAAACACAAAAAAAACAGGGTGGTTGGTGGAATGGGTTATTGCACCGAAGAGAAGGCAGTTATGAGGGACAATGGGGCAGTCCGTTCAGGATGGTTATGGCCCTGGGGAAGAAGCTGTTCTTTAGCCTGTTTGTTTTGGTTTTAATGCACCTGTAGCGCTTCCCAGAGGGCAGCAGGTGGAACAGGTCAGAGCCAGGGTGGGTGCTGTCCTTGATGATGGCACTGGCTCTAGAGATGCGCGGTTTGCGGGCACAACCGCGGAGTCCGCGGATTATCCGCGGATCGGGCGGATGAAATAAAAAAAAATTAGATTTTATCTGCGGGTCGGGTCGGGTCGGGCGGTTGAAATAAAAAAAAATTAGATTTTAAATAGATTCAGGCGGGTGGCAGTTAAACCAATTGGGAAATATATATACATAGTTAAATGTTGTTACCCACATACGAAAAACGAGCAGGCACCTGCAGCATATGCCACAACAGAAGAAAAAAAAAAAAAGAGATGGACACTTTTACGGAGCGGAGAAGGCCCCCGACGCCTCGCCGGGGTCCGGGACCGAGGCCCCTTCCCCCGAGAGGGCCCCACCGGGAGCCGTAGCTGAGGCGATCCGCGAGAAGGGCCCGACGCACGTCCAGGGTCACCACCGCGCCCACCGCACCGACACCCCGTCTCGTCCGCCTTCGCCGCGGCCGGCGTCACGCGCAGCAGGTAAGCAGCTTACCTGCCCGCCACCCCCGTGGCCGGGGGCTCGTAACAGGGGTCACTCCGCGCGCTCCGCCCGCGCAGCTTACCTGCCCGCCACCCCTGTTGCCGGGGGCGCGTAACAGGGGTCACTCCGCCGCGCGCAGTGCGCTCACGAAAGGGGTGGGGCTCACCCTGGTTGATATAGACAGCAGGACGGTGGCCATGGAAGTCGGAACCCGCTAAGGAGTGTGTAACAACCCACCTGCCGAATCAACTAGCCCTGAAAATGGATGGCGCTGGAGCGTCGGGCCCATACCCGGCCGTCGCCGGCAGCGAGACGCGCTTGGAGGTGCGCTCAGCGCGGCTCCCATATGATTGCGCACTGGTGTGCGTCTGGGTCGTGACAGCGTGGCACGCGAATGTCTGTGCTGCATTGGATCAGTCTCCTTTCTTTAACAGGCAAAAGCTTTATAACCTCACTAATGCCTTGCATCGTCTATATTAGATATATAACAACGGGCGGGTGCGGGCGGATGGCGGGCGGATGCGGTTCTGATCAAATGTTACATCGGGTGGATGGTGGATGGTTGACGACTTTCTGATGCGGTTGCGGATGAAATAATTGCCTATCCGCGCATCTCTAATACATACATACATACATACATACATACATATATATATATATATATATATATATATATATATATATATACATCCTGAAAATATGCAAAAAAAAACTGTGTTTAGATAATTGATACTTCAAACTTGCATAAATAAATATTAAGGAATATAACATAACTTGGCTTCTGAGAGCTTCAAAATGTAATGAATACAATGCTAAAGTTGTTGATAAACAAGCAATTATTTTAATAATTAAATATGGTCATTTTAAATGAATTATTATGATAATTTAAAATTAATTATTTAAAATATGTTTATTTTAATGTATAATTCTATGGCTGGATGTAATAAGGAGTCAGAAAGAATACAAATAAAAATACAATTAATTTTGATGTTTTTAGCAAAATATAGTAAAAATGTATTTTTTTTTTTTTTTTAATTAATAAATATATTTATTTTTAGGTAAGATAAACATAACAATACAATTTATCTCTAGTCTGGATGATTTAGTTCTTGTCATCCTGTCGTGAAAAAAGGCTATCCTCACTCAGGTCCGCATGGAGCTGGAGGGGGCGTGGCCTCCAGCTCCGGCTGAAAATCGGGAGATTTTCGGGAGAATATTTGTCCCGGGAGGTTTTCGGGAGAGGCGCTGAATTTCGGGAGTCTCCCGGAAAATTCCGGAGGGTTGGCAAGTATGCAGTAGGGACTTGATGTTGATATATGTAATGATCATAAGGGTATTCTAGTTAAATATGCAGAGATGAGATGTGTCAGTGGTCCTCGTCAGCCAGAAAACTTTGATTTTGGGGTGGCAGCGGTAAAGTTTAGAATCATATAGGAAAGAAGAAAGTGAATGAATGTTTTTAACTGAATAAATTCACATATGCATTCAATTTTTTATTTTTTATTATTTTTTTAATGAACTAAGTAACGTTTAGGACAACCTTTTTCCAAAACACAATATAAGTTAAAGTTAAAGTACCAATGATTGTCACACACACACACTAGGTGTGGCGAAATTATTCTCTGCATTTGGGGCCCTGGGAGGTGAGGGGAGCAGTGGGCAGTGGCCGCGCCCGGGAATCATTTTTGGTGATTTAACCCTCAATGCCAACCCTTGATGCTGAGTGCCAAGCAGGGAGGTAATGGCTCCCATTTTTATAGTCTTTGGTATGAACTCACAACCTACCCATCTCAGGGTGGACCCTCTAGGCCACTGATATAGAATGTGAGATATAACAGGATAATGCATATATTTATTATTTGTTTTCAAAACGCTTACAAAAAAGTGGGGACCCCAAAAATTTACTGTGGGACCTTATTTTTATGACTGGGACCCCATTTTGGACACTGCATTATTATTACATTATTTCAACTGTTTTTGTTTGTAGTATATTATTTAGTTGTTTTTTTTTTATACAGTATTTCCAATCTAAAAGTTGCTTTTTCTTTTTAAAAGGCGTGTGCCATGTTAATTGATGTTAATTCATTTGATTTGGAGTTGCAGATTTGAGATGCAAGTGTTTTGAGTTAAGAGCGCCGTCACAGAAGGAATTAAGCTTGTAAATTGCGGTACAGTACTACGGTATTTGGATCAATCCGCCCACCACTTGTTTTTTTTGTGTTTCATAACACAGCTTGCTTGAATACCAGGTGTACGCCATCGCCTTGCTACCAATGCTTCATTGCATTTCAATTCAAAGTTGCTAAAACGAGACTGAAGCCTCACATTTGTTTCACTTAAGGACTCCTTCAAAGTGTGAAATAAGTTCTGCTGTAGTCAAATTTTTTTTTTTTTTTTTTTTTTTTTTGGCACGGTTACACAATCAGTCACAGGAAGCAACTCTGAAACATGTACTTGTGACCTTTGACTTCTGCTATTCAGTGTTAGCTATTTCAGTGTGAGGTATTTCAGGTATTTCTATAATATGTAGTGTTGCCCGTACGTTCAGTGGCGGCCCGCCACAAATAAAATTTGCACTATAATAATAATAATAATAGATTTTATTTGTAAAAAGTACTTTACATTGAGTAAACAACCTCAAAGTGCTACAGTGTATTAAAAAAAATATAAAGATAATAATAAAAAAAAAAATTAAAAAAAAAAAATATATATATATATATATATATATATATATATATATATATATATATATATATATATATATATATATATATATATACAGGTAAAAGCCAGTAAATTAGAATATTTTGAAAAACTTGATTTATTTCAGTAATTGCATTCAAAAGGTGTAACTTGTACATTATATTTATTCATTGCACACAGACTGATGCATTCAAATGTTTATTTCATTTAATTTTGATGATTTGAAGTGGCAACAAATGAAAATCCAAAATTCCGTGTGTCACAAAATTAGAATATTACTTAAGGCTAATACAAAAAAGGGATTTTTAGAAATGTTGGCCAACTGAAAAGTATGAAAATGAAAAATATGAGCATGTACAATACTCAATACTTGGTTGGAGCTCCTTTTGCCTCAATTACTGCGTTAATGCGGCGTGGCATGGAGTCGATGAGTTTCTGGCACTGCTCAGGTGTTATGAGAGCCCAGGTTGCTCTGATAGTGGCCTTCAACTCTTCTGCGTTTTTGGGTCTGGCATTCTGCATCTTCCTTTTCACAATACCCCACAGATTTTCTATGGGGCTAAGGTCAGGGGAGTTGGCGGGCCAATTTAGAACAGAAATACCATGGTCCGTAAACCAGGCACGGGTAGATTTTGCGCTGTGTGCAGGCGCCAAGTCCTGTTGGAACTTGAAATCTCCATCTCCATAGAGCAGGTCAGCAGCAGGAAGCATGAAGTGCTCTAAAACTTGCTGGTAGACGGCTGCGTTGACCCTGGATCTCAGGAAACAGAGTGGACCGACACCAGCTGGACTGCTGCTGAGTGGTCCAAAGTCATGTTTTCTGACGAAAGCAAATTTTGCATTTCCTTTGGAAATCGAGGTCCCAGAGTCTGGAGGAAGACAGGAGAGGCACAGGATCCACGTTGCCTGAAGTCTAGTGTAAAGTTTCCACCATCAGTGATGGTTTGGGGTGCCATGTCATCTGCTGGTGTCGGTCCACTCTGTTTCCTGAGATCTGGAAATTTTTGGAATCTGTCAAGGGAATTCCTGGAGAAGAAGTAGAAGAATAAATAGGTGAATTTTGGTGTAGAAAACCATATGCTTTGGAGCATCCACACAATGAAATATTGATTGTTTTGGCACATTAACACCATAATGCCGTTGTTTTTTCTATCTGATATTATGCAAGTGTTCCATATAAAATAACATTTCTCTCCAAAAATTGGACATTTTTTCCCCACACGAGGCCACTGTGGGAAACTTCCTCAACACGCTGCTCTGCACACCACAAGACCATCATTACACTCGGCCATATGTTTGCACACCGGGCTTTATTTTTGTTATCACGCTCACTGCTTGGCACCATTCATGTGTTCTGAGTCATGATGCAAATCATTTATCCTCCACCAGGAGTCAGCCGCAACATCTGGCCCGTTAGTGGGTAATGAAGATGGGCAAATGGTGCGTAGGTCACGCTCACAAACATGGAGGACAAGGAGGAATGTAGCAAAACTTCGATGTTTATGGCGTTTTGGTGAATTCTTCTTCTGCATTCCCAACTTTTCAGACTTATTTACATGTTGACAATAATAGTCCAAAGAGGAGAATAATGCAGATATACACTACCGTATTTTCCGCACCATAAGCCGCCCTGGGTTATAAGCCGCGCCTTCAATGAACGGCATATTTCAAAACCTTGTCCACCTATAAGCCGCCCCGTGTTATAAGCCGCATCTAACTGCGCTAAAGGGAATGTCAAAAAAACAGTCAGATAGGTCAGTCAAACTTTAATAATATATTAAAAACCAGCGTTCTAACAACTCTGTTCACTCCCAAAATGTACGGTAATGTGCAAATGTGCAATCACAAACATAGTAAAATTCAAAATAGTGCAGAGCAATAACATCAATAACTTAATGTTGCTCGAACGTTAATGTCACAACACACAAAATAAACATAACGCTCACTTTCTGAAGTTATTCTTCATTCATAAATCCCTCGAATTCTTCTCCTTCGGTGTCCGAATTAAAAAGTTGGGCGAATACGGGATCCAAAATGGCCGGCTCCGTCTCGTCGAAGTCATTGCCTTCCGGAAAGCTCGGACCACAGTTGTGACCGCAATATCCGCCCAGGCATTTACGATCCACTGGCAGATGTTGGCGTATGTCGTCCGGCGCTGTCTCCCTGTCTTAGTGAAGGTGTGTTCGCCTTCGGTCATCCATTGTTCCCACGCCGTTCGCAGTCGTGCTTTAAATGCCCTGTTGACACCAATATCGAGCGGTTGGAGTTCTTTGGTTAATCCACCCGGAATGACGGCGAGTGTTGTATTTGTGTGCTTCACTTGTTTTTTGACACCATCTGTGATGTGGGCGCGCATGGAGTCGTATATCAACATGGAACACACAAAGGAAATGAAACGTAATACCCGCGCGCTTCTTCTTCTACGGGGGCGGGTGGTTGCTGACCGTAGAAGAAGAAGCGCTTCCTCTTCTACGGGGGCGGGTGCTTACCTTGGCAGTTGCTTACCATAGAAGAAGAAGCGCTTCCTCTTCTACGGGGAAAAAAGATGGCTGTTTACCGTAGTTGCGAGACCGAAACTTTATGAAAATAAATATTTATATTAATCCATATATAAGGCGCACCGGGTTATAAGCCGCACTGTCAGCTTTTGTGAAAATTTGTGGTTTTTAGGTGCGGCTTATAGTGCGGAAAATACGATACTCACCAATTGAGGGGAAAAAAGCCACTTCTGCGTAGGGTTGTACGGTATACAAGTACTAGTACAATGAATCAAAAAACGCTACTATACTCTGTTTGAAAAGTACCAGTTCGCGTCATCATGTCGTGACATTGCTGGTTTTACGAGCACAGGAGCATGTTCGGCAGCGCGCGCACACAGAGTACTGTTGCGTTCTGGACCAGTTGTTCCTCCCAGGGAATTCAAGTCACAATTCGCTCCCAAGTTCTTTCCGACACTTAAAGCTGAGTTGAAAAAAACACCAGAGACAGAATAGGTATTTTGTTGTATATTTTCAAAGCTTTGCCAATATACATTGATTGAGACCAGTCTAACCATAGAACATTCTATTGCGCCTCCCCAAAATGGTATGTCTTCCCAACGCCAAAAACCTCTCTTTCCTTCCCCCTCCCTAGCCATAACACAAGCACAATGTCTCCCTAGCCATAATACATTCCAAAGAACCCAAGGTTAACACACACAGTTTGCTTGCTGACAGAGCATCAAGAGAAGAAGTGGAAAACACGAGCTGTTTTCAAATATGACAAAGAAATGGAAGAAGTACAACTTAAATTCGTATATATGTAAATATCTGCCTCCGACAGTACTTACAAGCAGACACAGTGTGTAGACGGAAAAGGGAGAATGGACGCATTTTGGCTTAAAAACTTAAGATAAAGGTGAAGTTATAACACTGAAACACCCTCAGGAAGAGGTGCTTTAAGACATGGCAAACATCCATCCGCAGTCTGCAGTGTTTTAGCTACTTCTAAATCACTAATCACAATAAAAGTAAGTTTCTTACAAGCAGGTTGAGGGATAGCTAAACATGCTTCACTACACACCGTAGGAGGATACAATAGCTCACCGGCGTCACAATGTAAACAAACGCCATGGGTGGATCTACACCTGACATCCACTGTAATGATGCCAAGTACAACAGCGTATCTGGTCGATTACATCGATATTTTTTACTGTCACAAAATCTTTAAAAAAAAATCCTATTACCGTATTTTCCGCACTATAAGCCGCGCCTAAAAACCACAAATTTTCTCAAAAGCTGACAGTGCGGCTTATAACCCGGTGCGCCTTATATATGGATTAATATTAATATTCATTTTCATAAAGTTTAGGTCTCGCAACTACGGTAAACAGCCGCCATCTTTTTTCCCCGTAGAAGAGGAAGCGCTTCTTCTTCTATGGTAAGCAACCGCCAAGGTAAGCACCCGCCCCCATAGAAGAGGAAGCGCTTCTTCTTCTACTGTAAGCAACCACCCGCCCCCATAGAAGAAGAAGCCCCCGGATATTGCGTTTCATTTCATTTGTGTGTTTACATCTGTAAAGACCACAAAATGGCTCCTACTAAGCGACAGGTTTCCGGTTCATGAAAAGACGCAATCTCTCCATCCGCACACGGACTACTATTTCACAGCAACTGCCTAAAGACTTTCAAGAAAAGCTGGCTACTTTCCGTGCATATTGTAAAAACAAGATAGCTGAAAAAAAGATCCGGCCAGAGAACATTATCAACATGGACGAGGTTCCACTGACTTTTGATATTCCTGTGAACCGCACTGTGGATACAACGGGAGCACGTACGGTGAATATTCGCACCACAGGGAATGAGAAGTCGTCCTTCACTGTGGTTCTAGCTTGCCATGCTAATGGCCAGAAACTTCCACCCATGGTGATATTCAAAAGGAAGACCTTGCCAAAAGAGACCTTTCCAGCCGGCGTCATCATAAAAGCTAACTCGAAGGGATGGATGGATGAAGAAAAGATGAGCGAGTGGTTAAGGGAAGTTTACGCGAAGAGACCGGGTGGCTTTTTTCACGCAGCTCCGTCCATGTTGATATACGACTCCATGCGCGCCCACATCACGCTGGTTTTTAATATATTATTAAAGTTTGACTGACCTATCCGACTGTTTTTTTGACATTCCCTTTAGCGCAGTTAGATGCGGCTTATAACACGGGGCGGCTTATAGGTGGACAAAGTTTTGAAATATGCCGTTCATTGAAGGCGCGGCTTATAACCCAGGGCGGCTTATGGTGCGGAAAATACGGTATGTTTATAAACTCAGAAAATACGTCCCTGGAACTATGAGGACTTTGAATATGACCAATGTATGATCCTGTAACTACTTGGTATCGGATCCATACCTAAATGTGTGGTATCATCCAAAACTAATGTAAAGTATCAAAGAAGAGAAGAAAAAGTGATTATTACATTTTAACAGAAGTGTAGATAGAACATGTTGAAACA
Source organism: Nerophis lumbriciformis (assembly GCF_033978685.3). Taxonomy (NCBI): domain Eukaryota; kingdom Metazoa; phylum Chordata; class Actinopteri; order Syngnathiformes; family Syngnathidae; genus Nerophis; species Nerophis lumbriciformis. The sequence continues at coordinate 3,217,886 of NC_084568.2, forward strand.
GAAAATAAGCAGATATTAACAGTAAATGAACAAGTTGATTAATAATCCATTTTTACAGCTTGTCCTTTATAATGTGTACAAAATAATAGGTGTATAAATGACAATATGTTACTGCATAGACTAATTAGGAGTCTTTGTTTGTTTACTTACTACTAAAAGACAAGTTGTCTCGTATGTTCACTATTTTATTTAAGGACTAAATTGCAATAATAAATATATGTTTGATGTAGTTTTGTTAAAATAAAGCCAATAATGCCATTTTTTTGTGGTCCCCTTTATTTATAGAAGTATCGAAAAGTATTGAAATACATTTTGGTACCGGTACCGAAACATTAGTATCGGGACAACCCTGCTTCTGCGGCATCCACACGAGAGAATAACTCCAATTTAACGCCGCCTAAGAAACAACAAAAAACTTATAAAACATGTCAAATATGTCAAAATATTATGTAAATTAATAAACACATAAAATAGTGATACTAATGGCGATAAATAACATTGAAAATAACAGAATCCAAATCCTGATTTAAAAAAAAACAAAAAAAAAACGTATGACTTTATTTTTTTCTTTTCAGTTAATGATTCAATGTCAAACAAGTACACGTAAATAAAATTGACGTAGCCTAATGCTGGATTTTTTAATTTTTTTTAAGGATAAATTATAACCAGAGGTGGGTAGTAACGCGCTACATTTACTCCGTTACATCTACTTGAGTAACTTTTGGGATAAATTGTACTTCTAAGAGTAGTTTTAATGCAACATACTTTTACTTTTACTTGAGTATATTTATAGAGAAGAAACGCTACTTTTACTCCGCTACTTTTATCTACATTCAGCTCGCTACTCGCTACTAATTTTTATCGATCTGTTAATGCACGCTTTGTTTGTTTTGGTCTGTCAGACAGACCTTCATAGTGCCTGCGTTTCAACAAATACAGTCACTGGTGACGTTCACTCCGTTCCACCAATCAGATGCAGTCACTGGTGACGTTGGACCAATCAAACAGGGCCAGGCGGTCACATGACCTGACTTAAACAAGTTGAAAAACTTATTCGGGTGTTACCATTTAGTGGTCAATTGTACGGAATATGTACTGTACTGTGCAATCTACTAATAAAAGTTCCAATCAATCAATCAAAAGTGTGAAGGAAAAAAGACCCTTTTTTATTTCAACCGTACATCCCGTCAAAAGCCTAAAGACTGAATGCACAGTTCCTGTCTTCACAATAAAAGTGCCGCTCCATCGCGCCTGCGCTTTCAAAATAAGAGTCTCCGAAAGCCAGCGCAAACAAGCTAGCAAGCTACGGAGTTTGCCGCCAATGTATTTCTTGTAAAGTGTATAAAAACGAATATGGAAGCTGGACAAATAAGATGCCAAAAACCAACCACTTTCATGTGGTATTAGACAGAAAGGAGGAACTTTTTTTCTCCTCCACTTGAAAATGTGGACGTTATCAGCAATACTGTCTGATTACAATCAATGCAAGTCATCAGAATCAGGTAATACACCAACTTATATTCTTGTCTTCATGAAAGAAAGGAATCTATATGTGTTAAACATGCATGTATATTCATTAAAACACCTTTAACATGCAAACAAAAACGGCAAAATAAATAAATATAAATTATATACTGTATATATCAATGTATATATATATATATATATATATATATGATATGTGTGTGTATGTTACTCATCAGTTACTCAGTACTTGAGTAGTTTTTTCACAACATACTTTTTACTTTTACTCAAGTAAATATTTGGGTGACTACTCCTTACTTTTACTTGAGTAATAAATCTCTAAAGTAACAGTACTCTTACTTGAGTACAATTTCTGGCTACTCTACCCACCTCTGATTATGACTAAGTTTATGAAGCACTGAAGTGATTATTTTGTCATTTATTTGGAGAAAAGTATCATCCAAGAATGTGTATTACGTGTGCTACTCTGTTCTGCCAGCAGGGGTCGCCCTTGCTTTACTCAACACTATTGGCTTTTCCAGTTGTTACTTGCTTGTGTACATCTTTTCAATCACCATAACTCTTTATCCATCCATCCATTTTCTACCGCTTGTCCCTTTTAGGGTCGCGGGGGGTACTATATGTAATTTGGAGACGTTTTTTTTTACAGATTTTTATTTTTTTCCCCCCTGTCAATACTCTTCATTTAAATGAATGCTTGTCTTGGACGCTAACAAGCGCTTTAACCTTGATCTCTGTCTCCTATCCATCCATTCATTTTCTACCGCTTGTCCCTTTTGGGGTTGCGGGGGGTGCTGGAGCCTATCTCAGCTGCATTCGGGCGGAAGGCGGTGTACACCCTCTGGACAAGTCGCCACCTCATCACAGAGCCAACACATAGACAGACAACATTCACACTCACATTCACACACTCTCATTTCCGTAAAAGTTGTTTTGAACTCTTGTTTCAGCAGGTTGGCATGTTGTCAAGACTTTTGATAATCAATTTGATAGTGTCCCACAATTTTAGATGCAAATACATTTGCAATTTCCTTCAAAAAAGACATCCGATTGTCATTAATTTGCACAGAGAACGAGGGCTTCGGTTTGTTTATTTGTCCGCCCCGCCTGGTTGGAGGTGGGAAAAGGGACGTTTGGCTGTCACACGCGTGGAAGCGAGTGCGGGGGGTTATCCATTTCCAGTTGGAGATGTGCATGACTGCAGGTAGAAGAGGAGGGGACTGAGTTTCACAGAAGAGACACATCTTTTCTCCTTTGTTTGGCTCATCCGTCTGTCTTATATTCCCTCTGCTCTAACTTTCACCAGCAATGAGTCATCCAGCCTCAGCATCAGCATCACACCCTCCCCCTTTCACTTTCCCTCTCATTTCAGCTGATTTCCCTCCCACCGTTCTTATGGTGGGCTGTGATTTTCCCCGCCTTCACCTCTCGTTTTCAATCTCACACACTCACCCACACATTTCCCCGGGGGCTCCTGCTCACTTCTTCAGCTGATTCAACTTACACACACACACACACACACACACACACACACACACACACACGCACACACACGACTGCTTCATTCACACCCTCCAAATCACTTTGTATGAATATTCCTCATAGTGCTTAAGTCATTGAGATACATTACAGCTTAGTCAGCAGTATTGTCTGATATCATCTGGTATAAATACGCAGTCTTGGATGCAGTCATACGAGTTGCACATGTGCTGCCTCTCTGCAGACTCTCAGCACCTGGGCAAATATTTACCGTATTTTCCGGACTATAAGTGGCAGTTTTTTTTCCTAGTTTGGCCGGGGGTGCGACTTATACTCAGGAGCGACTTATGTGTGAAATGATGAATACATTAGCATAAAACATCAAATAATATTATTTACATACCTGCCAACTACTCCGGTTTTCCCGTAATTAGTACGGTTTTCATCAACCTATTCCGGGTTACGGTTGCAGTGATAAAAAATACGGTTTTTCATTAATTAAAAACATTTTTTTTAAATTATTTTTGTAACACGGTTAATGTACTTTTGTAGTTATTTCTGCACAATAACTCAGATATGCTAACACTAGCGAGCAGTAGAGCAGTGTTTTTCAACCTTTTTTTGAGCCTAGGCAAATTTTTTGCATTGAAAAAATCTGGAGGCACACCACCAGCAGAAATTAAAAAAACAAAACTCAGTTGACAGTAACAAGTCGTTGTCGCAATTGTTGGATATGACTTGTTGCAAACAGCATCCTCAGGGACTCATCCCACCCAGGTCACCACTGGCTTGAACTCTTGCCCTCAGGGAGGCGCTATAAGACCATCAAAGCAAAGACAAATAGATTGAAAAACAGTTTCTATCCTAGAGCTGTTATTGCCCTAAACCCTGCACGTACCTGAACACTCACCACTTTATTAACTTGCTTACCTCCGATAGAGATCTGCTGTGCAATATGTTTTTAACATTTTATTATGTTTTTACATTTTAAATGTTTTTATTATTGTTTGTTGTCTTAAGACAATTTTTTGTAGGTTGTTTTAAAAGCACTGAGCTGGATTGCTGTCCAATTTCGTTGTTTCCATATAATGACAATATCATACCTGCCAACTACTCCGGCTTTCCCGTAATTAGTACGGTTTTCATCAACCTATTCCGGGTTACGGTTGCAGTGATAAAAGATACGTTTTTTCATTAATTAATTTTATTTTTTTTTTTTTAAGTTTTATTCACGAAATCGCGTAACAACAATGACAATCGACACTGCTTCCCGTAACTTCCTATCGAGCCATTCCGAATGCCATGCGCGAGGCTATTTATAGCACCGCTGCCAAGCACGAGGCACCTGTTGCCATTGTTTCCAAACGAGCGAACGATCATGGAATCAGCCGGAGAAAAATCGCAAACGAGTCTTAAACCGAAAAGAAAACTGCAGTCATTCCGTGAAGAATATTCAAAAGCCCATCCATCCATCCATCTTCTTCCGCTTATCCGAGGTCGGGTCGCGGGGGCAGCAGCCTAAGCAGGGAAGCCCAGACTTTCCTCTCCCCAGCCACTTCGTCCAGCTCCTCCCGGGGGATCCCGAGGCGTTCCCAGGCCAGCCGGGAGAGATAGTCTTCCCAGCGTGTCCTGGGTCTTCCCCGTGGCCTCCTACCGGTCGGACGTGCCCGAAACACCTTCTTAGGGAGGCGTTCGGGTGGCATCCTGACCAGATGCCCGAACCACCTCATCTGGCTCCTCTCGATGTGGAGGAGCAGCGGCTTTACTTTAAGCTCCCCCCGAATGACATAGCTTCTCACCCTATCTCTAAGGGAGAGCCCCGCCACTCGGCGGAGGAAACTCATTTCGGCCGCTTGTACCCGTGATCTTGTCCTTTCGGTCATGACCCAAAGCTCATGACCATAGGTAAGGATGGGAACGTAGATCGACCGGTGAATCGAGAGCTTTGCCTTCCGGCTCAGCTCCTTCTTCACCACAACGGATCGATACAGCGTCCGCATTACTGAAGACGCCGCACCGATCCGCCTGTCGATCTCACGATCCACTCTTCCCCCACTCGTGAACAAGACTCCGAGGTACTTGAACTCCTCCACTTGGGGCAAGATTTCCTCCCCAACCCGGAGATGGCACTCCACCCTTTTCCGGGAGAGAACCATGGACTCGGACTTGGAGGTGCTGATTCCCATCCCAGTCGCTTCACACTCGGCTGCGAACCGATCCAGTGAGAGCTGAAGATCTTGGCCGGAGGAAGCCATCAGGACCACATCATCTGCAAATAGCAGTGACCTAATCCTGCAGCCACCAAACCAGATCCCCTCAACGCCCTGACTGCGCCTAGATATTTTGTCCATAAAGGTTATGAACAGAATCGGTGACAAAGGGCAGCCTTGGCGGAGTCCAACCCTCACTGGAAACGTGTCCGACTTACTGCCGGCAAGGCGGACCAAGCTCTGACACTGATCATACAGGGAGCGAACTGCCACAATAAGACAGTCCGTTACCCCATACTCTCTGAGCACTCCCCACAGGACTTCCCGGGGTACACGGTCGAATGCCTTCTCCAAGTCCACAAAGCACATGTAGACTGGTTGGGCAAAAGCCTATCCGGGAATAATTATCCGTTCCAAAAAGGGTGAAAACTACGCGAATTGCACCTTGTGCAGACAAGATTTTTCGATCGGACACGGAGGAATTAGCGATGTAAAAGACCACGTTGGGACAAAAAAAACACAAGTCTAATGCCGTTGCTAGCGATACAAGTGGAAAACTTTCAACGTTTTTCGGATTTTGGCCACAAAAAGGTAATGACACCAATGTTATCTATTGGAATTGTTTAGTACTGTTATACTGTTAAAAGTGTTTATACTATTTATGCTTTCAAGTCCAAGTTGAAGAAATCTTGTTAAATGTTGACAGCATAACTACCAAAATACAGAAGTATGTCCTTAATATTTTTGCAGTGCTATTCTGTTGAAAAGTTCAAATGATTACATTAGAGATGTGATGTGCCACTTTTCAAGTGTCTGATGGCTTAAATTCATTTTCATGAATTTTTCATATTTTGAATTCTTTTGAAAGGCTTACAAAAAACATACCTGCCAACTACTCCGGTTTTCCCGTAATTAGTACGGGTTTCATCAACCTATTCCGGGTTACGGTTGCAGTGATAAAAAATACGGTTTTTCATTAATTAAAAAAATATATTTAAAAAAAAAGTTTTATTCACGAAATCGCGTAACAACAATGACAATCGACACTGCTTCCCGTAACTTCCTATCGAGCCATTCCGAATGCCATGCGCGAGGCTATTTATAGCACCGCTGCCAAGCACGAGGGACCAGTTGCCATTGTTTCCAAACGAGCGAACGATCATGGAATCAGCCGGAGAAAAATCGCAAACGAGTCTTAAACCGAAAAGAAAACCGCAGTCATTCCGTGAAGAATATTCAAAAGCCTATCCGGGAATAATTATCCGTTCCAAAAAGGGTGAAAACTACGCGAATTGCACCTTGTGCAGACAAGATTTTTCGATCGGACACGGAGGAATTAGCGATGTAAAAGACCACGTTGGGACAAAAAAACACAAGTCTAATGCCGTTGCTAGCGATACAAGTAGATTTTAGCCACAAAAAGGTAATGACACCAATGTTATCTATTGGAATTGTTTAGTACTGTTATACTGTTAAAAGTGTTGATACTATTTATGCTTTCAAGTCCAAGTTGAAGAAATCTTTGGCACAATTTAGCTTTTCCCCTTGGAGGCAAGAAGTTTTGGCACCTATGCTCTTTACTGTTTGATAAGACGTGATGAATATATGCCTTTATATCCCATAATCCCACATCCGACCTTCTCAACTCTTGTTTTGTTTGCGTTAGATTTGAATGTGCTGATGCCTCGATGTATTGATCGCATACGTGGAAAAAGTCACACTCAGCATTTTTACCTTCCAGAACGTGACATGTTTTATTCATGCGTTCACTCAAATATAATATATACGCAGCCTTATGAATTCTGATGATGTTTGTTTTTTCTTTGTGTTTCGCTGCTCACCAGCTTCACCTTTTGGCAAGCTGACATTTTTGGACTTTTGGTGTCAGTTGTGTGATGGATTGCCATAGCCCCAGATATTAGAAGAGTTTAGAGGACATATCTCTGTTATTTGGAAGATAACGTGTCCTCTCCTCTGGTGCCAAATCATATTTTCAAATGAATGAAATGTTGTGGACTGGTGAGGACACTTGCATTATTTTCTGGGTTTTATTGCAGTTAGGAGTTTTAGGAGTTTGTGTTTATTTGGAACATGCATGCATACAACATGATGCATCACACATGCATGCATACAACATGATACATCACACATGCATGCATACAACATGATACATCACACATGCATGCATACAACATGATGCATCACACATGCATGCATACAACATGATACATCACACACATGCATGCATACAACATGATACATCACACATGCATGCATACAACATGATACATCACACATGCATGCATACAACATGATACATCACACATGCATGCATACAACATGATACATCACACATGCATGCATACAACATGATGCATCACACATGCATGCATACAACATGATACATCACACATGCATGCATACAACATGATACATCACACATGCATGCATACAACATGATGCATCACACATGCATGCATACAACATGATACATCACACATGCATGCATACAACATGATACATCACACATGCATGCATACAACATGATACATCACACATGCATGCATACAACATGATGCATCACACATACAATAAAAGTGCTAAGTAGAACCATATAAGGTTCTTCGGCTCGTCCTCATAGGAGAACCCTTTTTGGCTCCAGGTAGAACCTTTTTATAAAGGTTCCACCTGGAACCCTTTTGGAGGGTTCTACCTAGAACTGTGTGTGTAAGGTTCCACCCAGAACCCCCCATGAGAGGTTCTACAAAGAACCCACGCAGGGAGTTCCACCAAGAACCCTTTCATGTTTCAAGGGTTTCATCTAGAACCCACACAGGGAGTTCCGCTAAGAACCCTTTCGTATTTCAAGGGTTTCATTTAGAACAAACACAGGGAGTTCCACTAAGAACCCTTTTGTATTTCAAGGGTTTCATCTAGAACCCACACAGGGAGTTCCACTAAGAACCCTTTTGTATTTCAAGACTTTCATCTAGAACCCACGCAGGGAGTTCCACTAAGAACCCTTTCGTATTTCAAGGGTTTCATCTAGAACCCACACAGGGAGTTCCACTAAGAACCCTTTCGTTTGTCAAGGGTTTCATCTAGAACCCATGCAGGGAGTTCCACTAAGAACCCTTTCATGTTTCAAGGGTTTCATCTAGAACCCACACGGGGAGTTCCACTAAGAACCCTTTCGTATTTCAAGGGTTTCATCTAGAACCCACGCAGGGAGTTCCACTAAGAACCCTTTCGTATTTCAAGGGTTTCATCTAGAACCCACACAGGGAGTTCCACTAAGAACCCTTTCGTTTGTCAAGGGTTTCATCTAGAACCCATGCAGGGAGTTCCACTAAGAACCCTTTCATGTTTCAAGGGTTTCATCTAGAACCCACACGGGGAGTTCCACTAAGAACCCTTTCGTATTTCAAGGGTTTCATCTAGAACCCACACAGGGAGTTCCACTAAGAACCCTTTTGTATTTCAAGACTTTCATCTAGAACCCACGCAGGGAGTTCCACTAAGAACCCTTTCGTATTTCAAGGGTTTCATCTAGAACCCACACAGGGAGTTCCACTAAGAACCCTTTCGTTTGTCAAGGGTTTCATCTAGAACCTATGCAGGGAGTTCCACTAAGAACCCTTTCATGTTTCAAGGGTTTCATCTAGAACTCACACAGGGAGTTCCACAAAGAACTATTTCATGTTTCAAGGGTTTCATCTAGACCTGACACAGGGGGTTCTAAAAACATCCCTTTTCAAAGGTTTTCACCGATAACCGTCTTGTCTTCTGAGGGTTCTATAAAGAACCATATTGTATTCTACAGATCAGTTTAGTTCATATTATATTGTGGTCATTTATCATGTTGACATTGAACAAACATTCAAAACATTTTAATGAGAAAAACATTTATTTAAAGATAGGCACCATTATTGGCAAATGTTATCAGGAAGTATGTCCCTGGTGACACAGGATCTTACCCATGCTTTCAACAATCCCTGAAGAACTCTTTCTTCCAAAAACGGTTCTCTGGATCAAAATAGTTCTTACTGGAACCCTTAGTGTTAGTGAGAACCCTTTTAAAACCAATTATTCAGAAAAGGGGTTTTAAAGGGTTCTCTGGATCAAAATGGTTCTTACTGGAACCATTAGCGTTACCAAGAACCCTTGAAAAACCCTTTCTTCGGGAAAGGGTTTTTCAGAAGCAAATGGTTCCAGTTAGAACCTCAGCCCTTGTAGAAGAACCCTTTTAGCAGTTTACATAGCAGTTGCTAACACTTTTGTTCACTTCCTGTTCTCCATTTATTCACAATATACTCCATAAGTAATAACAATAAAAATAAATAAATAATAATTAGTGAAGTAAATTATATTTCATAAGGTGAGATAAGTAAGGTTATCTAGAAAATGAATGGATGGATGAAATAAATTCAGAATGTTTATCTTCTTTGTACTTTGTAAACACTTTAAGTGTGAAGAGTTACTTGAAGTGGATTATATTAGTACATTGTTTGATTTATTTGCTTAATCCATTCCATCATTTAATTCCATATACTGAAGGTCTTAAGTGTTGTACGTGCGAACAAATGTTTTAAATAAAATTTTTCTTTAAGGTTATATTTCTCCTCTTTTGTAGAGAAGAATTGTTGTTAATTCTTGGGTAGCAGATTGTAGTTTGCTTTGTGCATAATTTTAGCTGTTTGCAAATTCACTATGTCGTGGAAGTTCAGTATTTTCTATTCAATGAATAAATGGTTTGAATGTTCTCTATATCCAACGTTATGTATTATTCTAACTGATATTTTTGTAACACGGTTAATGAATGAAGTGTACTTTTGTAGTTATTTCTGCACAATAACTCAGATATGCTAACACTAGCGAGCAGTAGAGCAGTGTTTTTCAACCTTTTTTTGAGCCTAGGCACATTTTTTGCATTGAAAAAATCTAGAGGCACACCACCAGCAGAAATGAAAAAAACGAAACTCAGTTGACAGTAAAAAGTCGTTGTCGCAATTGTTGGATATGATTTGTTGCAAACAGCATCCTCAGGGACTCATCCCACCCAGGTCACCACTGGCTTGAACTCTTGCCCTCAGGGAGGCGCTACAAGACCATCAAAGCAAAGACAAAAAGATGGAAAAACAGTTTCTATCCAAGAGCTGTTATTGCCCTAAACCAGGGGTCGGCAACCCAAAATGTTGAAAGAGCCATATTGGACCAAAAATACAAAAACAAATCTGTCTGGAGCCGCAAAAAAATTAAAAGCCATATTACATACAGATAGTGTGTCATGAGATATAAATTGAATTAAGAGGACTTAAAGGAAACTAAATGAGCTCAAATATAGCTACAAACGAGGCATAATGATGCAATATGTACATATAGCTAGCCTAAATAGCATGTTAGCATCGATTAGCTTGCAGTCATGCAGTGACCAAATATGTCTGATTAGCACTCCACACAAGTCAATAACATCAACAAAACTCACCTTTGTGCATTCATGCACAACGTTAAAAGTTTGGTGGACAAAATGAGACAGAAAAAGAAGTGGCATAAAACACGTCCTAGAAAGTCGGAGAAAGTTATACATGTAAACAAACTAGGGTGAGTTCAAGGACCGCCAAAATTAGTAGGACAAATCAGCGCTCGCCAAATATTTATAACAATTAGGGAGGTTTGTGTCATGTTTGTCCTCCTACAGAAACCATATTAAAACAAAAAATATATTTTTTTTCCCCTCATCCTTTTCTATTTTTCATACATTTTTGAAAAAGCTCCAGGGAGCCACTCGGGCGGCGCTAAAGAGCCGCATGCGGCTCTAGAGCCGCGGGTTGCCGACCCCTGCCCTAAACTCTGCACTTACCTGAACACTCACCACTTTATTAACTTGCTTACCTCCGATAGAGATCTGATGTGCAATATGTTTTTAACATTTTATTATGTTTTTAAATTTTAAATGTTTTTATTATTGTTTGTTGTCTTAAGACTATTTTTTGTAGGTTGTTTTAAAAGCACTGAGCTGGATTGCTGTCCAATTTCGTTGTTTCCATACAATGACAATAAAGGTATTCTGATTCCTCAGTCTTTTTTGCCATTTGTGCCATCTTTTTTGAAACATGTTGCAGGCAATCAAATTCCAATTGAGCTAATATTTGCAAAAAATAACAGTTCACCAGTTCGAACGTTAAGTATCTTGTCTTTGCAGTCTATTCAATTGAATATAAGTTGAAAATGATTTGCAAATCATTGTATTCTGTTGTTATTTACCATTTACACAACGTGACAACTTCACTGCGTTTGGGGTTTGTAGTTTAGAAATTAATTTTGGCTTTATTTTTACATCTATACTAAGCGCCATATGGCGGCATGGGTGGGATTTGATCATTCTTTTGAAGTCGTACTGTAAGCAGTTGTTCTGCAACTTGACCTTGTTTCATGCTGCACACTAGAGATGTGCGGATAGGCAATTATTTCATCCGCAACCACATCAGAAAGTCGTCAACCATCCGCCATCCACCCGATGTAATATTTGATCAGAACCGCACCTGCCCGTTGTTATATATCTAATATAGACGATGCAAGGCATTAGTGAGGTTATAAAGCTTTTGCCTGTTAAAGAAAGGAGACTGATCCAATGCAGCACAGACATTCGCGTGCCACACTGTCACGACCCAGACGCACACCAGTGCGCAATCATATGGGAGCCGCGTCTCGCTGCCGGCGACGGCTGGGTATGGGCCCGACGCTCCAGCGCCATCCATTTTCAGGGCTAGTTGATTCGGCAGGTGGGTTGTTACACACTCCTTAGCGGGTTCCGACTTCCATGGCCACCGTCCTGCTGTCTATATCAACCAGGGTGAGCCCCACCCCTTTCGTGAGCGCACTGCGCGCGGAGTGAACCCTGTTACGCGCCCCCGGCAACAGGGGTGGCGGGCAGGTAAGCTGCGCGGGCGGAGCGCGCGGAGTGACCCCTGTTACGAGCCCCCGGCCACGGGGGTGGCGGGCAGGTAAGCTGCTTACCTGCTGCGCGTGACGCCGGCCGCGGCGAAGGCGGACGAGGCGGGGTGTCGGTGCGGTGGTGACCCTGGACGTGCGTCGGGCCCTTCTCGCGGATCGCCTCAGCTACGGCTCCCGGTGGGGCCCTCTCGGGGGAAGGGGCCTCGGTCCCGGACCCCGGCGAGGCGTCCCTTCTCCGCTCCGTAAAAGTGTCCATCTCTTTTTTTTTTTTTCTTCTGTTGTGGCATATGCAGCAGGTGCCTGCTCGTTTTTCGTATGTGGGTAACAACATTTAACTATGTATATATATTTCCCAATTGGTTTAACTGCCACCCGCCTGAATCTATTTAAAATCTATTTTTTTTTTATTTCAACAGCCCGACCCGACCCGCGGATAAAATCAAATTTTTTTTAATTTCATCCGCCCGATCCGCAGATAATCCGCGGACTCCGCGGTTGTGCCCGCAAACCGCGCATCTCTACTGCACACACAAGCATACCTCACACTTGGTTATTGACCTGCGACTGTATTGCTCCTCATTAACGCTGTCTGAAGGTTTAAAGATTTTGCAGCAATAAGCCTCGGCGAATGCACGACATGTTAATCGACGACACACATAACGGTTCTCACAGATGCCACGAAGGGAAGGAATATTTGGTATTTTTGTCAGTCATTCCTTTGCTGTCTTTGTTCCTCCCAACGCCTACTGATACCCTCCATGACGACGGCCCAGTGAAATAGGCTGCAATCTTCTCCCGGGCCACACTGCTTCTCCCACTCCGCATCTCCCCTTATCCTCTCCTTGTTTTTCCATCTCATTCTCATTCCACCCCTTCTCTCACTTTGTCCTTAGACTTAGACTTATACAAACTTCAATGATCCACAAGGGAATTCGTTCCACACAGTAGCTCAGTGGAACGTGTAAGGATGGAAAGGATAATGCAGGTATAAAGTAGACTAAAATGTACTGTAGTAGCAATATAAAATATAACATATATGTAATATTTACATATTATATATACAGTATATGATGTATACTGACATATTATATTACATTATATTTGTATATAATATATACAATATATAGCAATTACCATGTACAATGGACAGAATTTCTTTCTTTCTTTCTTCCATCCATCCATCCATCTTCTTCCGCTTATCCGAGGTCGGGTCGCGGTGGCAGCAGCCTAAGCAGGGAAGCCCAGACTTCCCTCTCCCCAGCCACTTCGTCCAGCTCTTCCTGTGGGACCCCGAGGCGTTCCCAGGCCAGCCGGGAGACATAGTCTTCCCAACGTGTCCTGGGTCTTCCCCGCGGCCTCCTACCGGTCGGACGTGCCCTAAACACCTCCCTAGGGAGGCGTTTGGGTGGCATCCTGACCAGATGCCCGAACCACCTCATCTGGCTCCTCTCGATGTGGAGGAGCAGCGGCTTTACTTTGAGCTCCCCCCGGATGGCAGAGCTTCTCACCCTATCTCTAAGGGAGAGCCCTGCCACCCGGCGGAGGAAACTCATTTCGGCCGCTTGTACCCGCGATCTTGTCCTTTCGGTCATGACCCAAAGCTCATGACCATAGGTGAGGATGGGAACGTAGATCGACCGGTAAATTGAGAGCTTTGCCTTCCGGCTCAGCTCCTTCTTCACCACAACGGATCGATACAGCGTCCGCATTACTGAAGACGCCGCACCGATCCGCCTGTCGATCTCACGATCCACTCTTCCCTCACTCGTGAACAAGACTCCGAGGTACTTGAACTCCTCCACTTGGGGCAAGATCTCCTCCCCAACCCGGAGATGGCACTCCACCCTTTTCCGGGCGAGAACCATGGACTCGGACTTGGAGGTGCTGATTCTCATCCCAGTCGCTTCACACTCGGCTGCGAACCGATCCAGTGAGAGCTGAAGATCCTGGCCAGATGAAGCCATCAGGACCACATCATCTGCAAAAAGCAGAGACCTAATCCTGCAGCCACCAAACCGGATCCCCTCAACGCCTTGACTGCGCCTAGAAATTCTGTCCATAAAAGTTATGAACAGAATCGGTGACAAAGGGCAGCCTTGGCGGAGTCCAACCCTCACTGGAAACGTGTACGACTTACTGCCGGCAATGCGGACCAAGCTCTGACACTGATCCGACACAATCAGACAGTCCGATACCCCATACTCTCTGAGCACTCCCCACAGGACTTCCCGAGGGACACGGTCGAATGCCTTCTCCAAGTCCACAAAGCACATGTAGACTGGTTGGGCAAACTCCCATGCACCCTCAAGGACCCTGCCGAGAGTATAGAGCTGGTCCACAGTTCCACGATCAGGACGAAAACCACACTGTTCCTCCTGAATCCGAGGTTCGACACACCAGACCAGTGGTTGAAAAACACTGCATTAAAGGACCTTAACCTCAGCCTGGCATCTCTTACCCAGTTCTCCCTCTTTTGTTTGATTTTCATCGTGTTCCTGTTTCCAAATGACAAACGTATGTGTTTTCTTGACTCCTATTTGTGATAATTGTGTGTTTCAGGAGGAATTGCGGGAGCTCCGGGAGCAGCCCATCGACCCCCTGGCCGAGCAGGAGATGATTGAGAGCATCGAGGAGGTCTACTTCTCTAACGACTCTTTTGATATGGTGCAGCACGAACTGGAGGTCATAAAAACTACTTTTTGTTTTGAGTGCTTGAATTATTGAGTGAATGACAACTCACTGCCCTGTAAAATGAACGACAAGTGACTGACTCACCGGTCCCGCCCTCCCTTGATACAAGAGTAATTCCATCCAGCCCACCTCCTGCGATATTCGCAATCTGAACTCGCGATGGTTTCCTGCGCTTTGAAGCCCATCTTCCTGGTTTCTCACCTGAGCTGCTGCCACTTCCTCCTCTCCTACGCCGCGATCCGTTGACATGCAGACTGATGGATTGTGTCCACTGAACAGAAGGAGGGTGTGAAATCTCATTAGATTTATCTTGGTCTCACCACACCACCTGAAATGAGACTCTCAATCAAGGGGAAAGTAATTACCTATCATCCTCTGGGGCATGGAATTGTAATATCTTCTTTACCCAGCTGAGTTTGTTTGCTGTTTACTAAATAACGCCTTCTTCCTCCCCATATATGATCTTATAAAGCAAATTATTTACTTGTTATGGAATGGAAGGAAAAACATTCAACTCATTTGAATGCTTCATCGGGTGTCTATTGCAGTTTAGATACTTTTCTGTAAACACCTCAAACTCGTCATGCTTCTACTTAGTTAGAACTTCTGTGTTTTGAAGCAGCGCCATGCATATATGGATGTGTGTGTGTGTGTGTGTGTGTGTCACCTAGGGCTGCAGCTAACGATTATTTTTCTATCGATTAATCTATAGATTATTTTTTCGATTAATCGGTTAATCTATAGATTATTTTTTTCGATTAATCTATAGATTATTTTTCCTTTTACCGATTATTTTTTTTATTTAAAATGAAGAGGAAAAAATAAATGTAGGCCAGTTTTTTCAAAAGGCATGGCTTTTATTTACAAAAAAAAAAGTATGGCCACTCAGTCAACATTGACAACAACATGACAAAATATTCTGTAACAATGTAAACATTTAAAACTTTAACATTTAACAAAACTAAAAGTAGCTTATTTGCTTTTTAATGTGCAAATATAAAAGTAAACATCCAGTGCAAATCTTAATATTCTGGAATAGTATAAGCATTTAAAAAGTAAAAGTATTGCTTATTTTGCTTTAAAATGTGCAAAAATAAAGATAAACATCCAATACAAAAAAGTGCAAAACGGAAATATTCTGTAACAAGTGTAAACATTTCAACAAAAGTAAAAGTATTGCTTATTTGCTAAAATGTGCAAAAATAAAGCTAAACATCCAATACAAAAAAGTGTACAGTGTAAACATTTCAACAAAAGTAAAAGTATTGCTTATTTTGCTTAATAACACAACAATGATAGTATGATTAAAGTGAAAGTTAATTGTTGTTTGTACATAGTATATGTAACTGTTAATGTTGTAAAAGGTATTTGCACAACTAATTAACGTTAGCGTTTGTGACACGTCTTGTGCCGTGGGGTTCTTTCAGGACCGACAGACTGAACGCCAGACGGCTTTGCCAGGTTTACAATCTTTTAATTTTACACAAAGTCTTTTCTCTTCCAACTCTTTTCTCTTTCTTTCCTCGCTTTTCAGCTCCTCTTGCTCGCTCGCTCGTCGTCCCCTGTCTCTTGCGGCGTCGCTCCCGGCGCGCCCCGCCTCGCCGCTCGCTCGCTCGCCGCCGCCGCCGCCGCCTCTCCACAGCGTTAAAGAGGAGCGCGTCTTTTTAAACACTGAACAGGCACGCCAAACGCGCCTCTCAGAGCAAACGGTGCTTTAGTTTATGAATTTACAACGCAGATGCAAATGACACATTCATGTTTTTGTGTAATAATGACAACGTATACGCACGCGGACGATTGACTTGTTGATGGTGATGGCAAGAACGCTGTCGGGGGTTTTCTTTTCAAATGTTCGTTCATAGCCGTTGTGCTGCTATGATAGGCCATTTCCGCTCGACACAGTGTGCATACAACAACATTATTAGGCCGTTTATTGAAATACTCCGACACTTTTGACGACTTTTGGCGTGCTTTTTTCCCCTCGCTCGCATCGTCTGCTTTGCGCTCCGCCATGACAGTAGTGTGATGTAAATATGCGACGCGCCGACGCACAAAAACGGCGTCGACGTATTTACGTAACCGATGACGTCGACGCGTCGTTTCAGCCTTAGTGTCACCGTGTTTCTGCAAAACTCTCAGCAGCATCTGCCAGTGGATGCACTGTAAATAAACGTACTTTTCTGGTTTGTTTCTCTGTGTGTTTAGAAGCTCCCAGCCGAACTCAACCTGTTGGAGTTGGAAGAGTACAAAGACCGATTGAAGAAACAGCAGGCAGCAGTAAGTGACACACTCTAAAGACTTCTTTGGATATGAGCACAGGAATACTGAAAATCGATCAACCCTGTGTTGAATCCATACTATCACAGGCCTCGAATTTGAACTTTTTAAGGTCAAGGCAAGTGTTGCCTTAAAGGGGAACATTATCACAATTTCAGAATGGTTAAAACCATTAAAAATCAGTTCCCAGTGGCTTATTATATTTTTCGAAGTTTTTTTCAAAATTTTACCCATCACGCAATATCCCTAAATAAAGCTTCAAAGTGCCTGATTTTAACCATCGTTATATTCACCCGTCCATTTTCCTGTGACGTCACATAGTGATGCCAACTAGAGATGCGCGGATAGGCAATTATTTCATCCGCAACCGCATCAGAAAGTCGTCAACCATCCGCCATCCACCCGACCTAACATTTAATCAGAACCGCATCCGCCCGCACCCGCCCGTTGTTATATATCTAATATAGACGATGCAAGGCATTAGTGAGGTTATAAAGCTTTTGCCTGTTAAAGAAAGGAGACTGATCCAATGCAGCACAGACATTCGCGTGCCACGCTGTCACGACCCAGACACACACCAGTGCGCAATCATATGGGAGCCGCGCTGAGCGCACCTCCAAGCGCGTCTCGCTGCCGGCGACGGCCGGGTATGGGCCCGACGCTCCAGCGCCATCCATTTTCAGGGCTAGTTGATTCGGCAGGTGGGTTGTTACACACTCGTTAGCGGGTTCCGACTTCCATGGCCACCGTCCTGCTGTCTATATCAACCAGGGTGAGCCCCACCCCTTTCGTGAGCGCACCGCGCGCGGAGTGACCCCTGTTACGCGCCCCCGGCAACGGGGGTGGCGGGCAGGTAAGCTGCGCGGGCGGAGCGCGCGGAGTGACCCCTGTTACGAGCCCCCGGCCACGGGGGTGGCGGGCAGGTAAGCTGCTTACCTGCTGCGCGTGACGCCGGCCGCGGCGAAGGCGGACGAGGCAGGGTGTCGTGCGGTGGGCGCGGTGGTGACCCTGGACGTGCGTCGGGCCCTTCTCGCGGATCGCCTCAGCTACGGCTCCCGGTGGGGCCCTCTCGGGGGAAGGGGCCTCGGTCCCGGACCCCGGCGAGGCGTCCCTTCTCCGCTCCGTAAAAGTGTCCATCTCTTCTTTTTTTTTTTTCTTCTGTTGTGGCATATGCTGCAGGTGCCTGCTCGTTTTTCGTATGTGGGTAACAACATTTAACTATGTATATATATTTACCAATTGGTTTAACTGCCACCCGCCTGAATCTATTTAAAATCTTTTTCTTTTTTTTTCAACCGCCCGACCCGACCCGCGGATAAAATCTAATTTTTTTAAATTTCATCCGCCCGATCCGCGGATAATCCGCGGACTCCGCGGTTGTGCCCGCAAACCGCGCATCTCTAATGCCAACACAAACAAACATGGCGGAAAGAACAGCAAGCTATAGCGACATTAGCTCGGATTCAGACTCGGATTTCAGCGGCTTAAGCGATTCAACAGATTACGCATGTATTGAAACGGATGGTTGTAGTGTGGAGGCAGGTAGCGAAAACGAAATTGAAGAAGAAACTGAAGCTATTGAGCCATATCGGTTTGAACCGTATGCAAGCGAAAGCGACGAAAACGACACGACAGCCAGCGACACGGGAGAAAGCGAGGACGAATTCGGCGATCGCCTTCTAACCAACGATTGGTATGTGTTTGTTTGGCATTAAAGGAAACTAACAACTATGAACTAGGTTTACAGCATATGAAATACATTTGGCAACAACATGCACTTTGAGAGTGCAGACAGCCCAATTTTCATCAATTAATATATTCTGTAGACATACCCTCATCCGCTCTCTTTTCCTGAAAGCTGATCTGTCCAGTTTTGGAGTTGATGTCAGCAGGCCAGGGAAGCTAGGGTCGATATTCTCTTGATCATCTTCGGTGGCATAAGGGACGGTGTGAGCCAAGACATCCAGGGGGTTTACCTCGCTCGTCTGCGGGAACAAACTGCCGCCATTGCTTGCCGTGCTACCGAGGTCCTTTGTCCCTGAATTGCTCACACACTCCGGCAGATTCAATGGGGGTCTGGCGGCAGATTTCTTTTGACTTTATCTTTGGAAATGCATCTGCTTTGAGTGTCGCAGGATATCCACACATTCTTGCCATCTCTGTCGTAGCATAGCTTTCGTGGGTAAAGTGTGCGGAACAAACGTCCAATTTCTTGCCACTTTGGCATCTTTGGGCCACTGGTGCAACTTGAATCCGTCCCTGTTGGTGTTGTTACACCCTCCGACAACACACCGACGAGGCATGATGTCTCCAAGGTACGGAAAACAGTCGAAAAAACGGAAAATAACAGAGCTGATTTGACTCGGTGTTTGAGAAAATGGCGGATTGCTTCCCGATGTGACGTCACGTCATCGCTCCGAGAGCGAATATTAGAAAGGCGTTTAATTCGCCAAAATTCACCCATTTAGAGTTCGGAAATCGGTTAAAAAAATATATGGTCTTTTTTCTGCAACATCAAGGTAGGTCTGGTGATAATGTTCCCTTTCAAAGGAGAGCTCATATTTTAGGGCACCAAAGCAAATTATAGTTTTCTCCTCTTAATTGAAATATCCTAAGAATACAAGCTGGAAGGCTGTTATTCTTTACTCCAAACATAATTTCCATTGTTTTTAAAAACACAATATCTGAACATTTTAACACATTAGAACTTATAAATAATGGATTGGTATGTTCATAGTAGCACACTTTGTGTATTATTCCATACCTGCCAACTACTCCGGTTTTCCCGTAATTAGTACGGTTTTCATCAACCTATTCCGGGTTACGGTTGCAGTGATAAAAAATACGGTTTTTCATTAATTACATTTATTTTATTTTTTTTAAGTTTTATTCACGAAATCGCGTAACAACAATGACAATCGACACGGTTTCCCGTAACTTCCTATCGAGCCATTCCGAATGCCATGCGCAAGGCTATTTATAGCACCGCTGCCAAGCACGAGGCACCTGTTGCCCATTGTTTCCAAACGAGCGAACGATCATGGAATCAACCGGAGAAAAATCGCAAACGAGTCTTAAACCGAAAACAAAACCGCAGTCATTCCGTGAAGAATATTCAAAAGCCTATCCGGGAATAATTATCCGTTCCAAAAAGGGTGAAAACTACGCGAATTGCACCTTGTGCAGACAAGATTTTTCGATCGGACACGGAGGAATTAGCGATGTAAAAGACCACGTTGGGACAAAAAAACACAAGTCTAATGCCGTTGCTAAATTTGGATTTTAGCCACAAAAAGGTAATGACACCAATGTTATCTATTGGAATTGTTTAGTACTGTTATACTGTTAAAAGTGTTTATACTATTTATGCTTTCAAGTCCAAGTTGAAGAAATCTTGTTAAATGTTGACAGCATAACTACCAAAATACAGAAGTATGTCCTTAATATTTTTGCAGTGCTATTTCTGTTGAAAAGTTCAAATGATTACATTAGAGATGTGATGTGCCACTTTTCAAGTGTCTGATGGCCTCAATTAATTTTCATGAATTTTTCATATTTTGAATTCTTTTGAAAGGCTTACAAAAAAACTACATTTGAATTGTAATTCCATGCTATTGACAGGACTATTAATTTTAATGAAGTTAGCTTACCATGTTAACAGTATGATAATTGTGATAGAAATGTGAATTTTAGGCACAGAATATTTTTTACAATTGAACAAGGCAGTAGATTATACAAGCTTGGACAGAAAGTTAATAATGGAATTGTTTAGTACTGTTTTACCATTTGTTTACTGTAAAAAGTGTTTATACTGTTTATACTTTCAATGAACAAATTGAAGTCTTGTGAAAGGTTGACAGGATAACTGGCATTAACTGTCAAAATAATTTCAAACTATTGAAGTTAGCTTACAGAATAAACATGTCAATCAACCCATATGATTTTTGCTGTAATATTTTTGTTTTGAAAAGTCACTGTGACTGATAGAAAAGTGATGCTTTTAGCAACATTTTAACCTGTCTGAATGCTAATAATCATTTTGCGTCGGGGGGCGAAGGAACCCCCCACCAGGACTTTGTCCTGGACCTACCGGGGCCTGCGGCCCCTGGACCCTGGCTACTAGGTTTTTCTGATTTCAAAAGTTGGCAGGTATGCTATGACATAAGTTGAACTTTTGTAAATCCTATTACTAGAATAAACAAACCTTTGCACAATATTTAAATGTTTGTAGTTTCACCTGTAGTACAGTGATTTGCCACCATTTTAATGCATCTCTCACCACGAGGACTT
Organism: Nerophis lumbriciformis; assembly: GCF_033978685.3. Taxonomy (NCBI): domain Eukaryota; kingdom Metazoa; phylum Chordata; class Actinopteri; order Syngnathiformes; family Syngnathidae; genus Nerophis; species Nerophis lumbriciformis. Next base: position 3,239,272 of record NC_084568.2, read on the forward strand.
GTGCCTCCCTTTTGAGCCCGTTCCCCGAGTATTTCCCCCCTGGCGATGACACATGCCAGTTGCCAAGCGGTGGGTAAATTGAGAGAACTTGAAGAAGACTTGATGTGGCCTGTGGCATTGACCTATGCGTGTGTAAAACCCATGGACTAGCTTCCCCCGGCCTTAATATGTCACACTTAGCTTAGAGGCTTCTCAGCAACTGTTCCACTGACAAGTCTGGCCAAAACTCTGCAGCCATGTCGCTCGGTATCAGTGACGTGTGGTGACCTTTACACCAGGTGGGGCATAAATGCCTTTTTTTTTTTAACTTCCATTCATATGCTCTAATTCAGTGTTTTTCAACCACACCAGATAGTCTGGTGTGCTGTGGGAGATTATCTAATTTCACCTATTTGGGTTAAAAATATTGTTTGCAAACCAGTAATTATAGTATGCAAATTATGTGTTGTTATTGAGTGTCGGTGCTGTCAAGAGTTTGACAGAGTAACCGTGTAATACTCTTCCATATCAGTAGGTGGCAGCAGGTAGCTAATAGCTTTGTAGATGTCGGAAACAGCGGGAGGCAGCGTGCAGGTAAAAAGGTGTCTAATGCTTAAACCAGGGGTCGGCAACCCGAGGCTCTAGAGCGCCGCATGCGGCTCTTTAGCGCCGCCCCTAGTGGCTCTCTGGAGCTTTTTAAAAATGTATGAAAAATGGAAAAAGAAAAGAAAAAATCAATTTTTTGTTTTAATACGGTTTCTGTAGGAGGACAAACATGACACAAGCATCCCTAATTGTTACAAAGCACACTGTTTATATTAAACATGCTTCACTGATTCGAGTATTTGGCGAGCGCCGTTTTGTCCTACTAATTTTGGCGGTCTTTGAACTCACCGGAGTTTGTTTACATTAGAGATGCGCGGTTTGCGGACACAACCGCGGAGTCCGCGGATTATCCGCGGATCGGGCGGATGAAATTTAAAAAAATAAGATTTTATCCGCTCGCGGGTCGGGTCGGGCGGATTAATTAGATATATATTTTTTTTTTTTTTTTTTTTTTTTTTTTTGCGGGTGGCAGTTAAACCAATTGGGAAATATATATACATAGTTAAATGTTGTTACCCACATACGAAAAACGAGCAGGCACCTGCTGCATATGCCACAACAGAAGAAAAAAAAAGAAAAGAGATGGACACTTTTACGGAGCGGAGAAGGGACGCCTCGCCAGGGTCCGGGACCGAGGCCCCTTCCCCCGAGAGGGCCCCACCGGGAGCCGTAGCTGAGGCGATCCGCGAGAAGGGCCCGACGCACGTCCAGGGTCACTACCGCGCCCACCGCACCGACACCCCGCCTCGTCCGCTTTCGCCGCGGCCGGCGTCACGCGCAGCAGGTAAGCAGCTTACCTGCCCGCCACCCCCGTGGCCGGGGGCTCGTAACAGGGGTCACTCCGCGCGCTCCGCCCGCGCAGCTTACCTGCTTGCCACCCCTGTTGCCGGGGGCGCGTAACAGGGGTCACTCCGCGTGCAGTGCGCTCACGAAAGGGGTGGGGCTCACCCTGGTTGATATAGAGAGCAGGACGGTGGCCATGGAAGTCGGAACCCGCTAAGGAGTGTGTAACAACCCACCTGCCGAATCAACTAGCCCTGAAAATGGATGGCGCTGGAGCGTCGGGCCCATACCTGGCCGTCGCCGGCAGCGAGACGCGCTTGGAGGTGCGCTCAGCGCGGCTCCCATATGATTGCGCACTGGTGTGCGTCTGGGTCGTGACAGCGTGGCACGCGCAAGTCTGTGCTCCATTGGATCAGTCTCCTTTCTTTAACAGGCAAAAGCTTTATAACCTCACCATACCTGCCAACTTTTAAATCAGAAAAACCTAGTAGCCAGGGTCCAAGGGGCCGCAGGCCCCGGTAGGTCCAGGACAAAGTCCTGGTGGAGGGTTCAGGGCTTCGCCCCCCGACGCAAAATGATTATTAGCACTCAGACAGGTTAAAATGTTGCTAAAACCATCACTTTTCTATCAGTCAGTGACTTTTCAAAACAAAAATATTACAGCAAAAATCATATGGGTTGATTGACATGTTTATTCTGTAAGCTAACTTCAATAGTTTGAAATTATTTTGACAGTTAATGCCAGTTATCCTGTCAACCTTTCACAAGACTTCAATTTGTTAATTGAAAGTATAAATAGTACAAACACTTTTAACAGTATGTCGTGCTGTGAAATACAGCCGACACGCGCACCAAACACGAAGCAAGGCCATGCTGCAGGAGAACAAAGGACTTCTTTCATTTAAGGTTTGTGATAAACCATCAAACTCATTCGTTAAAAGGACTCTATAGTAATATAAAGCAAATTTTTCTGGACATTATCATGCAAGAAAAGTTTATTTTTGGGATCGCGATCACCGCGTAATGATTTTTAAAGGTTGCATTACATTATTAACTGTCCCATGTGATCAGCCAGTGCGATTGGAAGTCCATGCTCAATTATTGGAAGTCCATGCTCAATTATTGCCTCCGTAAATAAAACTTCGGCATTTATCACATCCAAAGAATCTGTTTGGGCGACGAAAAACGTTGAAAGTTTTCCACTTGTATCGCTAGCAACGGCATTAGACTTGTGTTTTTTTGTCCCAACGTGGTCTTTTACATCGCTAATTCCTCCGTGTCCGATCGAAAAATCTTGTCTGCACAAGGTGCAATTCGCGTAGTTTTCACCCTTTTTTTTTTTTTTTAATTAATATTAGATATATAACAACGGGCGGATGGCGGGCGGGTGCAGTTCTGATCAAACGTTACATCGGGTGGATGGCGGATGGTTGACGACTTTCTGACGCGGTTGCGGATGAAATAAATTGCCTATCCGCGCATCTCTAGTTTACATGTATAACTTTCTACGACTTTCTAGGACATGTTTTATGCCACTTCTTTTTCCGTCTCATTTTGTCCACAAAACCTTTAACGTTGTGCATGAAAGGTGAGTTTTGTTGATGTTATTGACTTGTGTGGAGTGCTAATCAGACATATTTGGTCACTGCATGACTGCAAGCTAATCGATGCTAACATGCTATTTAGGCTAGCTATATGTACATATTGCATCATTATGCCTCATTTGTAGCTATATTCGAGGTAATTTAGTTTCCTTTAAGTCCTCTTGATTCAATTTATATCTCATGACACACTATCTGTATGTAATATGGCTTTTAATTTTTTGCGGCTCTAGACAGATTTGTTTTTGTATTTTTGGTCCAATATGGCTCTTTCAACATTTTGGGTTGCCGACCCCTGGCTTAAACCAAAAATAAACAAAAGGTGAGTACCCCTAGGAAAAGGCATTGAAGCTTAGGGAAGGCTATGCAGAACAAAACTAAAACTGAACTGGCTATAAAGTAAACAAAAACAGAATGCTGGACGACAGCAAAGACTTACTGTGGAGCAAAGACGGCGTCCACAATGTACATCCGAACATGACATGACAGTCAACAATGTCCCCACAAAGAAGGATAAAAAGCAACTGAAATATTCTTGATTGCTAAAACAAAGTAGATGCGGGAAATATCGCTCAAAGGAAGACATGAAACTGCTACAGGAAAATACCAAAAAAAGAAAAAAAGCCACCAAAATAGAAGAAATAAAACACTACACACAGGAAAACACCAAAAAACTCAAAACACGTCACGGCGTGATGTGACAGGTGGTGACAGTACACCTACTTTGAGACAAGAGCTATAGTGATTCATGCTTGGTTATGCTTTAAAGTCATATCCAACAATTGCGACGACGACTTTTTACTTGAGTTTCGTTTTTTTTAATGATTTCTGCTGGTGGTGTGCCTCCGAATTTTTGCAACACAAGAAATGTGCCTTGGCTCAAAAAAGGTTGAAAAACACTGCTCTAATTAATGTTAATACAGGTTGGACATTGAAAGAACAAGAATGGAGTATTTCACTTTCATAAAAACCTGATGGTAATGATATTATAACATGATAAATGGGACCAAAAAGTATTTGATAAAGTTATCAAATACTTTTTGGTCCCATTTGCTTTAATATAAAACCCAAACCAAGTGAAGTTGACACGTTGTGTAATTCGTAAATAAAAGTAGAATACAATGATTTGCAAATCCTTTTCAACTTATATTCAATTGAATAGACTGCAAAGACGAGATATTTAATGTTCACACTGAGAAACTTTATTTTTTTTTTGCAAATAATCATGAACTTAGAATTTAATGGCAGCAACACATTGCAAAAAAGTTGTCACAGGGGTATTTTTACCACTGTGTTACATGGCCTTTCCTTTTAACAACACTCGGTAAAGGTTTGGGAACTGAGGAGACACATTTTTGAAGTGGAGCTACTTTTCAATTGATCAAGTCATGGGGATCTACCTCATTCATATATATAATTTATATTTACTTATTTATGAAATATATGTTTTTGTTAACAAGTTAAAGGTGTTTAATGATAATGCAAGCATGTTTAACACATATAGTTAATATTGTTAAAAAATTAAAGGTGTTTAATGATAATACAAGTATGTTTAATAAATATAGTTAATATTGTTAACAAGTTAAAGGTGTTTAATGATAATACAAGCATGTTTAACACATAGTTAATATTGTTAAAAAATTAAAGGTGTTTAATGATAATACAAGAATGTTTAATACATATAGTTAATATTGTTAACAACTTAAAGGTGTTTAAAGATAATACAAGCATGTTTAACACATATAGTTAATGTTGTTAACAAGTTTAAGGTGTTTAAAGATAGTACAAGTATGTTTAACACATATAGTTAATATTGTTAATAAGTTAAAGGTGTTTAATGATAATACAAGAATGTTTAATACATATAGTTAATATTGTTAACAACTTAAAGGTGTTTAAAGATAATACAAGCATGTTTAACACATATAGTTAATGTTGTTAACAAGTTAAAGGTGTTTAAAGATAGTACAAGTATGTTTAACACATACAGTTAATATTGTTAATAAGTTAAAGGTGTTTAAAGATAATACAAGCATGTTTAACACATATACCGTATTTTCCACACCATAAGGCGCCCTGGGTTATAAGCCGCGTCTTCAATGAACGGCATATTTCAAACTTTGTCCACCTATAAGCCGCCCCGTGTTGTAAGCCGCATCTAACTGCGCTAAAGGAATGTCAAAAAAACAGTCAAATAGGTCAGTCAAACTTTAATAATATATTAAAACCAGCGTGATGTGGGCGCGCATGGAATCGTGTATCAACATAAACTTAAACTTACCTTAACCACTCGCTCATCTTTTCTTCATCCATCCCTTCAAGTTAGCTTTTATGATGACGCTGGCTGGAAAGGTCTCTTTTGGCAAGGTCTTCCTTTTGAATATCACCATGGGTGGAAGTTTCTGGCCATTAGCATGGCAAGCTAGAACCACAGTGAAGGATGACTTCTCATTCCCTGTGGTGCGAATATTCACCGTACGTGCTCCCGTTGTATCCACAGTGCGGTTCACAGGAATATCAGTTGCTGTGAAATAGTAATCCGTGTGCGGATGGAGAGATTGCGTCTTTTCATGAACCGGATCCCTGTCGCTTAGTAGGAGCCATTTTGTGGTCTTTACAGATGTAAACACACAAAGGAAATGAAACGTACGGTAATATCCGCGCGCTTTTTCTTCTTCTACGCGGGCGGGTGGTTGCTTACAGTAGAAGAAGAAGCGCTTCCTGTTCTATGGGGGCGGGTGCTTACCTTGGCGGTTGCTTGCGTAGAAGAAGAAGCGCTTCCTGTTCTACCGGGAAAAAAGATGGCGGCTGTTTACCGTAGTTACGAGACCGAAACTTTATGAAAATGAATCTTAATATTAATCCATATATAAAGCGCACCGGGTTATAAGGCGCACTGTCAGCTTTTGAGAAAATTTGTGGTTTTTAGGTGCGCCTTATAGTGCGGAAAATACGGTAGTTAATATTGTTAATAAATTAAAGGTGTTTAATGATAATACAAGTATGTTTAATAAATATAGTTAATATTGTTAACAAGTTAAAGGTGTTTAACGATAATACAAGCATGTTTAACACATAGTTAATATTGTTAAAAAATTAAAGGTGTTTAATGATAATACAAGTATGTTTAATAAATATAGTTAATATTGTTAACAAGTTAAAGGTGTTTAACGATAATACAAGCATGTTTAACACATAGTTAATATTGTTAATAAATTAAAGGTGTTTAATGATAATACAAGTATGTTTAATAAATATAGTTAATATTGTTAACAAGTTAAAGGTGTTTAAAGATAATACAAGCATGTGTAACACATATAGTTAATATTGTTAACAAGTTAAAGGTGTTTAAAGATAGTACAAGTATGTTTAACACATATAGTTAATATTGTTACATGTTAAAGGTGTTTTAATGAATATACATGCATGTTTAACACATATAGATTCCTTTCTTTCATGAAGACAAGAATATAAGTTGGTGTATTACCTGATTCTGATGACTTGCATTGATTGGAATCAGACAGTGGTGCTGATAATGTCCGCATTTTCGAATGGAGGAGAAAAAAGTCTTCCTTTCTGTCCAATACCACATGAAAGTGGTTGGTTTTTGGCATCTTATTTGTCCAGCTTCCGTACTCCTTTGTATACACTTTACAAGAAATACATTGTCGGCAAACTCCGTAGCTTGCTAGCTTGTGCACGCCAGCTTTCTGAGACTCTTATTTTGGTAGCGCAGGCAGGATGAAGCAGAGCTTTTATTGTGCAACTGTGCAGTCGGTCTTTGGAGTTTTGACGACAGGTACGGCGCCAGAGTCTGTTGAAATAAAGTGTTTCTCGCCTTCCAGTCGGTAATTTTAGTGAGCTGGCAGCAGCCAGCGTCATCTCAGAAGACCCTCGGGTGCCGTGAATGTCAATCAAGTGACGAAAGTGACGTCATAGTGAAGATTTATGATCGCTCATTTTTAGGACTATTTTTTTAATGCCTGGCTGGTGATCGACTGACACACCCTCCGAGATCGACCGGTAGCTCGCGATCGACGTAATGAGCACCCCTGGCTTAAGTTGTTCAACAGTCCGGGGTCTCTGTTGTGGTATTTTAGGCTTCATTTTGCACCACACATTTTCAATGGGAGACAGGTCTGGACTACAGGCAGGCCAGTCTAGTACCCACACTCTTTTACTATGAAGCCACACTGTTGTAACACGTGGCTTGGCATTACCTTGCTGAAATAAGCAGGGGCGTCCATGGTAACGTTGCTTGGATGGCAACATATGTTGCTCCAAAACCTGTATGTACCTTTCAGCATTAATGGCGCCTTCACAGATGTGTAAGTTACTCATGTCTTGGGCACTAATACACCCCCATACCATCACACATGCTGGCTTTTACACTTTGCGCTTATAACCAGTTCGAAGGTTAAGTATCTTGTCTTTGCAGTCTATTCAATTTAAATCATTGTATTCTGTTTTTATTTACGATTTACACAAACGTGCCAACTTCACTGCTTTTGGTTTTTTCTTCAATGTTACAACTTCATTCTGTTTTTAGGATTTTGCTGCAAAAATGCTAGTCAAAGATCTTACTGTAAATTTGATAGGATTTTTTTTTATTGTGTTTAGGATGTTACTCCAAAAATGCTTATACAGAGGCGAACAGTTCCCAAATGACTTTTACGTGTCAGGTGATAGGTTTCTTTTGCAAAATTGACGACAACCAGTCGTCCAAAAGCCGTGTGAAAATACACCGTGGCTAGGAATTTGTGAACATGACCAGCGATCTTCATTGGTAAGTTAATGATATTATCGGACATCTCTAATAATCAGCTTGGAATTTTTACAAATAAGGAAGCAATAATAATAAGGCTAATACAAATAGTATTAATAATGCATTTTCTTTCACATCTTTATGTACACCAATTACATATAGTACCGATAAGAGTAGCGATGAATACCGATATCAATCAGTGGAATGCAGTCCAATCATTCATTTTTGTTTTATTTTTCTCATAAGTGCGCAGAGCATCAAGAGGTAAATAGGAAAGCTTCCTCGTGGGAGTCATAAAAGCCAAGTTTCTTCTTCAGTGCTTTGAGTGTAATAATGAATTGCTTTTGATTTTAAATTGGATGCTTATGCCATGTGGCAGGAAAACACCCAGATAAACCTAAGGAAACTGCGTTTGAGCAATCTTCAATTTTCAACAGATGGGCTCAGATGCCGATTGTTTGAAGAACTTCTCACGCTTTATGGCTCGCGCATCAGAAATGAGACGCAAGAGTGCATTTGCTGAAAGAACACAACCCTAAGGGACTGATTTATCAGCACACAAATCACTCAATGACTACTGTAGGGTAGCCAGATAAGAGATTATACAATTATTGCATGGTGATGTCATTCACATAAATGGTGGACTATGTTGTGGTTTGTCTTAAGGAATGAAAAGACCATCTTAGCTGGTGGCTGCTTTTTGTCTGTACATTGACAATGTACAAAACCCGTTTCCATATGAGTTGGGAAATTGTGTTAGATGTAAATATAAACGGAATACAATGATTTGCAAATCCTTTTCAACCCATATTCAGTTGAATGCACTACAAAGACAACATATTTGATGTTCAAACTCATAAACTTTATTTTTTTTTGCAAATAATAATTAACTTAGAATTTCATGGCTGCAACACGTTCCAAAGTAGTTGGGAAAGAGCATGTTCACCACTGTGTTACATGGCCTTTCCTTTTAACAACACTCAGTAAACGCTTGGGAACTGAGGAGACACATTTTTGAAGCCTCTCCGGTGGAATTCTTTCCCATTCTTGCTTGATGTACAGCTTAAGTTGTTCAACAGTCCGGGGGTCTCCGTTGTGCTATTTTGGGCTTCATAATGCGCCACACATTTTCAATGGGAGACAGGTCTGGACTACAGGCAGGCCAGTCTAGTATCCGCTCTCTTTTACTATGAAGCCACGTTGACGTAACACGTGGCTTGGCATTGTCTTGCTGAAATAAGCAGGGGCGTCCATGGTAACGTTGCTTGGATGGCAGCATATGTTGCTCCAAAACCTGTATGTACCTTTCAGCATTAATGGCGCCTTCACAGATGTGTAAGTTACCCATGTCTTGGGCACTAATACACCCCCATACCATCACACATGCTGGCTTTTACACTTTGCGCCTATAACAATCCGGATGGTTCTTTTCCTCTTTAGTCCGTAGGACACAACGTCCACAGTTTCCAAAAACAATTTGAAATGTGGACTCGTCAGACCACAGAACACTTTTCCACTTTGTATCAGTCCATCTTAGATGAGCTCAGGCCCAGCGAAGCCGACGGGGTTTCTGGGTGTTGTTGATTAACGGTTTTCGCCTTGCATAGGAGAGTTTTAACTTGCACTTACAGATGTAGCGACCAACTGTAGTTACTGACAGTGGGTTTCTGAAGTGTTCCTGAGCCCATGTGGTGATATCCTTTACACACTGATGTCGCTTGTTGATGCAGTACAGCCTGAGGGATGGAAGGTCACGGGCTTAGCTGCTTACGTGCAGTGATTTCTCCACATTCTCTGAACCCTTTGATGATATTACGGACCGTAGATGGTGAAATCCCTAAATTCCTTGCAATAGCTGGTTGAGAAAGGTTTTTCTTAAACTGTTCAACAATTTGCTTACGCATTTGTTGACAAAGTGGTGACCCTCGCCCCATCCTTGTTTGTGAATGACTGAGCATTTCATGGAATCTACTTTTATACCCAATCATGGCACCCACCTGTTCCCAATTAGCCTGTTCACCTGTGGGATGTTCCAAATAAGTGTTTGATGAGCATTCCTCAACTTTATCAGTATTTATTGCCACCTTTCCCAACTTCTTTGTCACGTGTTGCTGGCATCAAATTCTAAAGTTAATGATTATTTGCAAAAAAAATTAAGTTTATCAGTTTGAACATCGAATATGTTGTCTTTGTAGCATATTCAACTGAATATGGGTTGAAAATGATTTGCAAATCATTGTATTCCGAGTGGACCATGTTCAGCGCCTCTATTGTCGAGGCGGCTGATTGGAGCTGTGGCCGCAAGGTAGTTGGTGCTTGTCGTGGCGGTAATCCTGGAACCCGTTGGTGGACACCGGCGGTGAGGGATGCCGTCAAGCTGAAGAAGGAGTCGTATCGGGTTCTTTTGGCTCATAGGACTCCTGAGGCAGCGGACGGTAACCGACAGGCCAAGCGGTGTGCGGCTTCAGCGGTTGCGGAGGCAAAAACTCGGACATGGGAGGAGTTCGGCGAAGCCATGGAAAACGACTTCCGGACGGCTTCGAAGCGATTCTGGACCACCATCCGCCGCCTCAGGAAGGGGAAGCAGTGCACTATCAACACCGTGTATGGTGAGGACGGTGTTCTGCTGACTTCGACTGCGGATGTTGTGGATCGGTGGAGAGAATACTTCGAAGACCTCCTCAATCCCACCAACACGTCTTCCTATGAAGAAGCAGTGCCTGGGGAATCTGTGGTGGGCTCTTCTATTTCTGGGGCTGAGGTAGTTAAAAAGCTCCTCGGTGGCAAGGCCCCGGGGGTGGATGAGATCCGCCCGGAGTTCCTTAAGGCTCTGGATGCTGTGGGGCTGTCTTTGTTGACAAGACTCTGCAGCATCGCGTGGACATCGGGGGCGGTACCACTGGATTGGCAGACCGGGGTGGTGGTTCCTCTCTTTAAGAAGGGGAACCGGAGGGTATGTTCTAACTATCGTGGGATCACACTCCTCAGCCTTCCCGGTAAGGTCTATTCAGGTGTACTGGAGAGGAGGCTACGCCGGATAGTCGAACCTCGGATTCAGGAGGAACAGTGTGGTTTTCGTCCTGGTCGTGGAACTGTGGACCAGCTCTATACTCTCGGCAGGGTCCTTGAGGGTACATGGGAGTTTGCCCAACCAGTCTACATGTGTTTTGTGGACTTGGAGAAGGCATTCGACCGTGTCCCTCGGGAAGTCCTGTGGGGAGTGCTCAGAGAGTATGGGGTATCGGACTGTCTGATTTTGGCGGTCCGCTCCCTGTACGATCAGTGTCAGAGCTTGGTCCGCATTGCCGGCAGTAAGTCGGACACGTTTCCGGTGAGGGTTGGACTCCGCCAAGGCTGCCCTTTGTCACCGATTCTGTTCATAACTTTTATGGACAGAATTTCTAGGCGCAGTCAAGGCGTTGAGGGGATCTGGTTTGGTGGCTGCAGGATTAGGTCTCTGCTTTTTGCAGATGATGTGGTCCTGATGGCTTCATCTGGCCAGGATCTTCAGCTCTCGCTGGATCGGTTCGCAGCCGAGTGTGAAGCGACTGGGATGAGAATCAGCACCTCCAAGTCCGAGTCCATGGTTCTCGCCCGGAAAAGGGTGGAATGCCATCTTCGGGTTGGGGAGGAGACCCTGCCCCAAGTGGAGGAGTTCAAGTACCTCGGAGTCTTGTTCACGAGTGGGGGAAGAGTGGATCGTGAGATCGACAGGCGGATCGGTGCGGCATCTTCAGTAATGCGGACGCTGTATCGATCCGTTGTGGTGAAGAAGGAGCTGAGCCGGAAGGCAAAGCTCTCAATTTACCGGTCGATCTACGTTCCCATCCTCACCTATGGTCATGAGCTTTGGGTTATGACCGAAAGGACAAGATCACGGGTACAAGCGACCGAAATGAGTTTCCTCCGCCGGGTGGCGGGGCTCTCCCTTAGAGATAGGGTGAGAAGCTCTGTCATCCGGGGGGAGCTCAAAGTAAAGCCGCTGCTCCTCCACATGGAGAGGAGCCAGATGAGGTGGTTCGGGCATCTGGTCAGGATGCCACCCGATCGCCTCCCTCGGGAGGTGTTTAGGGCACGTCCGACCGGTAGGAGGCCACGGGGAAGACCCAGGACACGTTGGGAAGACTGTCTCCCGGCTGGCCTGGGAACGCCTCGGGATCCCCCGGGAGGAGCTGGACGAAGTGGCTGGGGAGAGGGAAGTCTGGGTTTCCCTGCTTAGGCTGCTGCCCCCGCGACCCGACCTCGGATAAGCGGAAGAAGATGGATGGATGGATGGATGGATGTATTCCGTTTGTATTTACATCCAACACAATTTCCCAACTCATATGGAAACGGGGTTTGTAGAAAACCCTAACTCCCTGCTCACACACATCATTACTTCTGTGTGTGTGAAATAAAGCTTATCCCTGTGACGAGGCGATGATAGTGCATTCATGCTCTCAGCTTTCCTTCGCAGGGTCTCATATTAGACATGCAATTATTTCAGCTTTGTAATGACATGAGAGACAAATGCATTACGCTACCTTATCATTTACCTGGATTCACTTTGCTGTGGTCGAATGGACATTTTGTGTCATTGTGGGTGCGAACCACCGCCTTGTCTCTCTTGCCTGAGCCTAATTGGCATCTCTGACTCATTCCTGGCAGAGGTTCGTCTCGTTGCTAATTGCCTTTTGCGCACTGAGAGACAGCAAGTCCTGCAGAAGCTGGTCGTAATCCAAAGATGCGCATCAGAAAGTGACACGGCCCACAGAAGCATTAGTCTGAGCTTGTACCAGAGTAGGCCACGTTAATAACATGCTCGAATAGCTCATGTTCGCTTCTTGTAAAAGCTCCGGAAAATTAGTGACGCTTTTTGCAACCCTCGCTTCCAAAACCTCGTCTGGTTGCTGGAATTCTCCTAGGGAAGAGATTTTAAAGGTGTGTGTATGTTGCTGTGAGGAGCAGTGAAGTGTCTCGGCACTAAATTTAGTGTTCAGGGGAGCATATACCTTACTAGAAGAAACTGTGAACCAGTGGATCAGTAAATTATACTCACTGCTTGAAAATAGATATAGAAGATGTCGGATGTTTGACTGGCATTTTTGCAGCAGAATCCTAGAAACAGTCAAAAACTGTCATATTAAAGATCATTGACCAGCAGCTTTGCAGTACTTTCCTAAAAACAGCGCATTCCTGTCATGGAATACCTTTGACAAGCATTTTTGCAGCAAAATCCTAAAAAAATGTTAAGTTGTTTGACAGGCAGTTGAAACCAGTAACGCATTCTTGTAATATAAAGTATCTTTGTCAAGTATTTTGCAGCAAACTCTTAAAAACTGCAAACAACTGTCATATTGATAAACGTTGACGAGCAGTTTTCCAGTATATTCCTAAGAACAGCAAAGCATTCCTGTCATATGGACTATTTTGAAAAAGCATTTTTGCAGTAATATCCTTAAAAAAAAAAAATCTTATCAAATTTAAGATCTTTGACTAACATTTTTGCAGCAAAATTCTAAAAACGGTATGAAATTGTAAGATTAAAGATCTTTGACCAACAGTTTTGTAGTACATCCCTAAAAACAGCAATGCATTCCTGTCATAGAGAGTATGTTTGATCAGCATTTTTAGAGTATTCCCCTAAAAACACTCAAAAAACCCAATCAAATTGAAGATTTTTGACCTGCAGTTTTGTAGTATATCCAGAAAAGAGCATTTTTGTAATATAAAGTAAAATCTTAAAAATGGCAAACAACTGTCATATTGAAAAACTTTGACAAGCAGTTTTCCAGTATATTCCTAAGAATAGCAAAGTATTCTTTTAATATTGAGTATCTTTGTCAAGCATTTTTTTCAGCTGGTCCTTAAAACAGCAACGCATTCCTGTCATATGGGTTAGTTTGCAAAAAAAAAAAAATGTTGCAGTAACATCCTAAAAAAAAAGTCTTATCAAATTTAAGATCTTTGACTAACATTTTTGCAGCAAAATTCTAAAAACGGTATGAAATTGTAAGATTAAAGATCTTTGACCAACAGTTTTGTAGTACATCCCTAAAAACAGCAATGCATTCCTGTCATAGAGAGTATGTTTGATCAGCATTTTTAGAGTATTCCCCTAAAAGCACCCAAAAAACCCAATCAAATTGAAGATTTTTGACCTGCAGTTTTGTAGTATATCCAGAAAACAGCAGAGCATTCTTGTAATATAAAGTAAAATCTTAAAAACGGCAAACAACTGTCAAATTGAAAAACTTTGACAAGCAGTTCTCCAGTATATTCCTAAGAACAGCAAAGTATTCTTTTAATATTGAGTATCTTTGTCAAGCATTTTTTTCAGCTGGTCCTTAAAACAGCAACGCATTCCTGTCATATGGGTTATTTTGAAGAAAACATTTTTGCAGTAATATCCTAAACAAAAATCTTATCAAATTTAAGATCTTTGACTAACATTTTTGCAGCAAAATTCTAAAAACAGGATACAATTGTAAGATTAAAGATCTTTGACCAACAGTTTTGTAGTACATCCCTAAAAACAGCAATGCATTCCTGTCATAGAGAGTATGTTTGATCAGCATTTTTAGAGTATTCCCCTAAAAACACCCAAAAAACCCAATCAAATTGAAGATTTTTGACCTGCAGTTTTGTAGTATATCCAGAAAACAGTGGAGTATTCTTGTAATATAAAGTATCTTTGTCAAGTATTTTGCAGCAAAATCTTAAAAACCGCAAACAACTGTCTTATTGAAAAACTTTGACAAGCAGTTTTCCAGTATATTCCTAAGAATAGCAAAGTATTCTTTTAATATTGAGTATCTTTATCAAGCATTTTTTTCAGCTGGTCCTTAAAACAGCAACGCATTCCTGTCATATGGGTTATTTTGAAGAAAACATTTTTGCAGTAACATCCTAAAAAAAATCTTATCAAATTTAAGATCTTTGACTAACATTTTTGCAGCAAAGTTCTAAAAACGGGATGAAATTGTAAGATTAAAGATCTTTGACAAACAGTTTTGTAGTACATCCCTAAAAACAGCAATGCATTCCTGTCATAGAGAGTATGTTTGATCAGTATTTTTAGAGTATTCCCCTAAAAACACCCAAAAAACCCAATCAAATAGAAGATCTTTGACCTGCAGTTTTGTAGTATATCCAGAAAACAGCAGAGCATTCTTGTAATATAAAGTAAAATCTTAAAAACTGAAAATAACTGTCTTATTGAAAAACTTTGACAAGCAGTTTTCCAGTATATTCCTAAGAACAGCAAAGTATTCTTTTAATATTGAGTATCTCTGTGAAGCATTTTTTTCAGTTGGTCCTTAAAACATCAACGCATTCTTGTCATATGGGTTATTTTGAAGAAAACATTTTTGCAGTAACATCCTAAAAAAAATCTTATCAAATTTAAGATCTTTGACTAACATTTTTCCAGCAAAATTCTAAAAACAAGATACAATTGTAAGATTAAAGATCTTTGACCAACAGTTTTGTAGTACATCCCTAAAAACAGCAATGCATTCCTGTCAGAAAGTGTGTTTGATCAGCATTTTTAGAGTATTCCCCTAAAAACACCCAAAAAACCCAATCAAATTGAAGATTTTTGACCTGCAGTTTTGTAGTATATCCAGAAAACAGCAGAGTATTCTTGTAATATAAAGTATCTTTGTCAAGTATTTTGCAGCAAAATCTTAAAAACTGCAAATAACTGTCTTATTGAAAAACTTTGACGAGCAGTTCTCCAGTATATTCCTAAGAACAGCAAAGTATTATTTTAATATTGAGTATCTCTGTGAAGCATTTTTTTCAGCTGGTCCTTAAAACAGCAACGCATTCCTGTCATATGGGTTATTTTGAAGAAAACATTTTTGCAGTAACATCCTAAAAAAAATCTTATCAAATTTAAGATCTTTGACTAACATTTTTGCAACAAAGTTCTAAAAACGGGATGAAATTGTAAGAGTAAAGATCTTTGACCAACAGTTTTGTAGTACATCCCTAAAAACAGCAATGCATTCCTGTCATAGAGAGTATGTTTGATCAGCATTTTTAGAGTATTCCCCTAAAACACCCAAATAACCCAATCAAATAGAAGATCTTTGACCTGCAGTTTTGTAGTATATCCAGAAAACAGCAGAGCATTCTTGTAATATAAAGTAAAATCTTAAAAACTGCAAACAACTGTCATATTGAAAAACTTTGACAAGCAGTTTTCCAGTATATTCTTAAGAACAGCAAAGTAATATTTTAATATTGAGTATATTTGTGAAGCATTTTTTTCAGCTGGTCCTTAAAACAGCAACGTATTCCTGTCATATGGACTATTTGGAAAAAGCATTTTTGCAGTAACATCCTAAACAAAAATCTTATCAAATTTAAGATCTTTGACTAACATTTTTGCAGCAAAATTCTAAAAACGGTATGAAGTTGTAAGATTAAAGATCTTTGACCAACAGTTTTGTAGTACATCCCTAAAAACAGCAATGCATTCCTGTCATAGAGAGTATGTTTGATCAGCATTTTCAGAGTATTCCCCTGAAAACACTCAAAAAACCCAATCAAATTGAAGATTTTTGACCTGCAGTTTTGTAGTATATCCAGAAAACAGCAGAGCATTCTTGTAATATAAAGTAAAATCTTAAAAACGGCAAATAATTGTCATATTAATAAAACTTTGACAAGCAGTTTTCCAGTATATTCCTAAGAATAGCAAAGTATTCTTTTAATATTGAGTATCTTTGTGAAGCATTTTTTTCAGCTGGTCCTTAAAACAGCAACGTATTCCTGTCATATGGACTATTTGGAAAAAGCATTTTTGCAGTAACATCCTAAACAAAAATCTTATCAAATTTAAGATCTTTGACTAACATTTTTGCAACAAAGTTCTAAAAACGGGATGAAATTGTAAGATTAAAGATCTTTGACCAACAGTTTTGTAGTACATCCCTAAAAACAGCAATGCATTCCTGTCATAGAGAGTATGTTTGATCAGCATTTTTAGAGTATTCCCCTGAAAACACCCAAATAACCCTATCAAATAGAAGATTTTTGACCTGCAGTTTTGTAGTATATCCAGAAAACAGCAGAGTATTCTTGTGATATAAAGTAAAATCTTAAAAACGGCAAACAATTGTCTTATTGAAAAACTTTGACAAGCAGTTCTCCAGTATATTCCTAAGAACAGCAAAGTATTCTTTTAATATTGAGTATCTTTGTGAAGCATTTTTTTCAGCTGGTCCTTAAAACAGCAACGCATTCCTGTCATATGGGTTATTTTGAAGAAAACATTTTTGCAGTAACATCCTAAAAAAAATCTTATCAAATTTAAGATCTTTGACTAACATTTTTGCAGCAAAGTTCTAAAAACGGGATGAAATTGTAAGATTAAAGATCTTTGACCAACAGTTTTGTAGTACATCCCTAAAAACAGCAATGCATTCCTGTCATAGAGAGTATGTTTGATCAGCATTTTTAGAGTATTCCCCTAAAAACACCCAAAAAACCCAATCAAATAGAAGATCTTTGACCTGCAGTTTTGTAGTATATCCAGAAAACAGCAGAGCATTCTTGTAATATAAAGTAAAATCTTAAAAACGGCAAACAACTGTCATATTGAAAAACTTTGACAAGCAGTTCTCCAGTATATTCCTAAGAATAGCAAAGTATTCTTTTAATATTGAGTATCTTTGTTAAGCATTTTTTTCAGCTGGTCCTTAAAACAGCAACGCATTCCTGTCATATGGGTTAGTTTGTAAAAAAAATTTTTTTGCAGTAACATCCTAAACAAAAATCTTATCAAATTTAAGATCTTTGACTCACATTTTTGCAGCAAAATTCTAAAAACAGTATGAAATTGTAAGATTAAAGATCATTGACCAACAGTTTTGTAGTACATCCCTAAAAACAGCAATGCATTCCTGTCATAGAGAGTATGTTTGATCAGCATTTTTAGAGTATTCCCCTAAAAACACCCAAAAAACCCAATCAAATTGAAGATTTTTGACCTGCAGTTTTGTAGTATATCCAGAAAACAGCAGAGTATTCTTGTAATATAAAGTTTTTTGTCAAGTATTTTGCAGCAAAATCTTAAAAACGGCAAACTGTCAAATTGAAAAACTTTGACAAGCAGTTCTCCAGTATATTCCCAAGAACAGCAAAGTATTCTTATAATATTGAGTATCTTTATCAAGCATTTTTTTCAGCTGGTCCTTAAAACAGCAACGCATTCCTGTCATATGGGTTATTTTGAAGAAAACATTTTTGCAGTAACATCCTAAACAAAAATCTTACCAAATTTAAGATCTTTGACTAACATTTTTGCAGCAAAATTCTAAAAACGGTATGAAATTGTAAGATTAAAGATCTTTGACCAACAGTTTTGTAGTACATCCCTAAAAACAGCAATGCATTCCTGTCATAGAGAGTATGTTTGATCAGCATTTTTAGAGTATTCCCCTAAAAACACTCAAAAAACCCAATCAAATTGAAGATTTTTGACCTGCAGTTTTGTATTATATCCAGAAAACAGCGGAGCATTCTTGTAATATAAAGTATCTTTGTCAAGTATTTTGCAGCAAAATATTAAAAACGGAAAAACTGTCATATTGAAAAACTTTGACGAGCAGTTCTCCAGTATATTCCTAAGAACAGCAAAGCATTCTTTTAATATTGACAAGCATTTTTTCAATAACATCCTCAAAACAGCAGAACATTGTTGTCACATAGAGAGTATATTTGACAAGCATCTTTGAAGCAGGTCCTTAAAAACAGCAAAAGGTTCTTAAAAACAGCACCACACCATTAGGCACACCTGCAATGTAAAAAGATGTGTCATTTACAAAATGAACTTGCCCTCTCATGTGATACTTTTCACTGTGATGCAACCACAAATGGCTAAAGTGATTACATCCTTTACACTTTCAGTTAAAATGAGCAGTATCGTCTTTGTAAAGGTTGGCTGATTGCGTTAGCGTTCCGACTGGTTTGCGTTACGCTCCAGGTGAATTGCTCCCTGGGCATGGAGTTCAGGCTCTCCGAGCATCCTAATCAGCATGACTGAACCTTAAGTGACTTAGCTGCTTGATATGTTCTACACTCTTAGAAATAAGGGTTCTAAAAGGGTTCTTCTACAAGGGCTGAGGTTCTAACTGGAACCATTTGCTTCTGAAAAACCCTTTCCCGAAGAAAGGGTTTTTCAAGGGTTCTTGGTAACGCTAATGGTTCCAGTAAGAACCATTTTGATCCAGAGAACCCTTTAAAACCCCTTTTCTGAATAATTGGTTTTAAAAGGGTTCTCACTAACATTAAGAGTTCCAGTAAGAACTATTTTGATCCAGAGAACCGTTTAAAACCCCTTTTCTGAATAATTGGTTTTAAAAGGGTTCTCACTAACATTAAGAGTTCCAGTAAGAACTATTTTGATCCAGAGAACTGTTTTTGGAAGAAAGAGTTCTTCAGGGATTGTTGAAAGCATGGGTAAGATCCTGTGTCACCAGGGACATACTTCCTGATAACATTTGCCAATAATGGTGCCAATCTTTAAATAAATGTTTTTCTCATTAAAATGTTTTGAATGTTTGTTCAATGTCAACATGATAAATGACCACAATATAATATGAACTAAACTGATCTGTAGAATACAATATGGTTCTTTATAGAACCCTCAGAAGACAAGACGGTTATCGGTGAAAACCTTTGAAAAGGGATGTTTTTAGAACCCCCTGTGTCAGGTCTAGATGAAACCCTTGAAACATGAAAGAGTTCTTTGTGGAACTCCCTGTGTGGGTTCTAGATGAAACCCTTGAAACATGAAAGGGTTCTTAGTGGAACTCCCTGCATGGGTTCTAGATGAAACCCTTGACAAACGAAAGGGTTCTTAGTGGAACTCCCTGTGTGGGTTCTAGATGAAACCCTTGAAATACGAAAGGGTTCTTAGTGGAACTCCCTGCGTGGGTTCTAGATGAAAGTCTTGAAATACAAAAGGGTTCTTAGTGGAACTCCCTGTGTGGGTTCTAGATGAAACCCTTGAAATACGAAAGGGTTCTTAGTGGAACTCCCTGTGTGGGTTCTAGATGAAACCCTTGAAACATGAAAGGGTTCTTAGTGGAACTCCCTGCGTGGGTTCTTTGTAGAACCTCTCATGGGGGGTTCTGGGTGGAACCTTACACACACAGTTCTAGGTAGAACCCTCCAAAAGGGTTCCAGGTGGAACCTTTATAAAAAGGTTCTACCTGGAGCCAAAAAGGGTTCTCCTATGAGGACGAGCCGAAGAACCTTATATGGTTCTACTTAGCACTTTTATTTCTAAGAGTCCATCCATCCATCCATCCATCCATCTTCTTCCGCTTATCCGAGGTCGGGTCGCGGGGGCAGCAGCCTAAGCAGGGAAGCCCAGACTTCCCTCTCCCCAGCCACTTCGTCCAGCTCTTCCTGTGGGACCCCGAGGCGTTCCCAGGCCAGCCGAGAGACATAATCTTCCCAACGTGTCCTGGGTCTTCCCCGCGGCCTCCTACCGGTCGGACGTGCCCTAAACACCTCCCTAGGGAGGCGTTCGGGTGGCATCCTAACCAGATGCCCGAACCACCTCATCTGGCTCCTCTCGATGTGGAGGAGCAGCGGCTTTACTTTGAGCTCCTCCCGGATGGCAGAGCTTCTCACCCTATCTCTAAGGGAGAGCCCCGCCACCCGGCGGAGGAAACTCATTTCGGCCGCTTGTACCCGTGATCTTGTCCTTTCGGTCATAACCCAAAGCTCATGACCATAGGTGAGGATGGGAACGTAGATCGACCGGTAAATTGAGAGCTTTGCCTTCCGGCTCAGCTCCTTCTTCACCACAACGGATCGATACAGCGTCCGCATTACTGAAGACGCCGCACCAATCCGCCTGTCGATCTCACGATCCACTCTTTCCTCACTCGTGAACAAGACTCCGAGGTACTTGAACTCCTCCACTTGGGGCAAGATCTCCTCCCCAACCCGGAGATGGCACTCCACCCTTTTCCGGGCGAGAACCATGGACTCGGACTTGGAGGTGCTGATTCTCATCCCAGTCGCTTCACACTCGGCTGCGAACCGATCCAGTGAGAGCTGAAGATCCTGGCCAGATGAAGCCATCAGGACCACATCATCTGCAAAAAGCAGAGACCTAATCCTGCAGCCACCAAACCAGATCCCCTCAACGCCTTGACTGCGCCTAGAAATTCTGTCCATAAAAGTTATGAACAGAATCGGTGACAAAGGGCAGCCTTGGCGGAGTCCAACCCTCACTGGAAACGTGTCCGACTTACTACCGGCAATGCGGACCAGGCTCTGGCACTGATCATACAGTGAGCGGACTGCCACAATCAGACAGTCCGATACCCTGTACTCTCTGAGCACTCCCCACAGGACTTCCCGAGGGACACGGTCGAATGCCTTCTCCAAGTCCACAAAGCACATGTAGACTGGTTGGGCAAACTCCCATGCACCCTCAAGGACCTTGCGGAGAGTATAGAGCTGGTCCACAGTTCCACGACCAGGACGAAAACCACACTGTTCCTCCTGAATCCGAGGTTCGACTATCCGGCGTAGCCTCCTCTCCAGTACACCTGAATAGACCTTACCGGGAAGGCTGAGGAGTGTGATCCCACGATAGTTAGAACACACCCTCCGGTTCCCCTTCTTAAAGAGAGGAACCACCACCCCGGTCTGCCAATCCAGTGGCACCGCCCCCGATGTCCACGCGATGCTGCAGAGTCTTGTCAACCAAGACAGCCCCACAGCATCCAGAGCCTTAAGGAACTCCGGGCGGGGTAGATGAGATTTCTAAGAGTGTACTCCTTCAATTAGTCCCTGCCAATGTAGCTCTAATTGTTCTGCACATCACAATAAGGGCCGGCGTGAGAAGGCAAACATACCACTTTTCAGGCAAAATAAACATGTAGATTTATGTTACTTCCTTGCAAATGAGCGAACGCTTGGTCTTTAAAAAAAATAAACCGCACGTTTAGTCTCCGTCTTGGCTTTGAATTGTAAACAAGGTTCTTTCCCGTTCCTTCCTTCTGGGTTTTTTTTTTCTCTTCCGGCAAACTTTCCGACAAGACATCATTAGTTAAATTGCAACGATAATTTAGTGCTTGTTTTCACAAGTTAATTATAGCTCGTTGACTCGTTCTGTACGATTTATCTCATTTGCTGAATCGCGTCTGAACTGAGCTGCTTTCGCAATCCAATTATACAGCACAAAAAGCCTCAAACTGGTGCATGACTGTGAGCCAAGTCTTGTTTTCAGCCTCGTGGCACAGCTTTTACGGGTTTGAACCCTGGCAACCCTTTAACACATTGTGTTTTGTAATCAAAAGTGAATTGCCTATCGGTGCCATGCTGACCTTCTTTTGAGGTGTAATATTTCAGTAGTTACACTCTGACATTTCTCCCCATTACCTTGCCTAGTCCTTCCTGCACTGTAGCCGCCGAATATTTATTTCCCCCAATCATTGTGTTCTTCCACGCACAAAGAATCCCTTGCATAGTCATGCGCCAATTTGCCATAATGCATATTTGATACGGTAAGTAACAAGCCATCGATCAAAGTCAACGTATGTACTGAGTCGCAAATGATTCGATGCGTAAACATCAAGTTACTGACCAAGAAATGACTCCTCAGTAATAATAATAATTTACATTTTCTAGTCATACACATCTACGGTACTCCTGGAACTTAATTCATTCATTTTTTATTTATTTATCTCTTCATTGATGTGCATTTTTTCTCAAACTCGTTTCCATACGAGTTGGGAAATTGTGTTAGATGTAAATATAAACGGAATACAATGATTTGCAAATCCTTTTCAACCCATATTCAGTTGAATGCACTACAAAGACAACATATTTGATGTTCAAACTCATAAACTTTATTTTTTTTGCAAATAATAATTAACTTAGAATTTCATGGCTGCAACACGTGCCAAAGTAGTTGGGAAAGGGCATGTTCACCACTGTGTTACATGGCCTTTCCTTTTAACAACACTCAGTAAACGTTTGGGAACTGAGGAGACACATTTTTGAAGCTTCTCAGGTGGAATTCTTTCCCATTCTTGCTTGATATTGTTCAACAGTCCGGGGGGTCTCCGTTGTGCTATTTTAGGCTTCACATTTTCAATGGGAGACAGGTCTGGACTACAGGCGGGCCAGTCTAGTACCCGCACTCTTTTACTATGAAGCCACGTTGATGTAACACGTGGCTTGGCATGGTCTTGCTGAAATAAGCAGGGGCGTCCATGGTAACGTTGCTTGGATGGCAACATATGTTGCTTCAAAACCTGTATGTACCTTTCAGCATTAATGGTGCCTTCACAGATGTGTAAGTTACCCATGTCTTGGGCACTAATACACCCCCATACCATCACACATGCTGGCTTTTCCACTTTGCGCCTATAACAATCCGGATGGTTCCTTTCCTTTTTGTTCCGGAGGACATGACGTCCACAGTTTCCAAAAACAATTTGAAATGTGGACTCGTCAGACCACAGAACACTTTTCCACTTTGTATCAGTCCATCTTAGGTGAGCTCAGGCCCAGCGAAGCCGACGGCGTTTCTGGGTGTTGTTGATAAACGGTTTTCGCCTTGCACAGGAGAGTTTTAACTTGCACTTACAGATGTAGCGACCAACTGTAGTTACTGACAGTGGGTTTCTGAAGTGTTCCTGAGCCCATGTGGTGATATCCTTTACACACCGATGTCGCTTGTTGATGCAGTACAGCCTGAGGGATCGAAGGTCACGGGCTTAGCTGCTTACGTGCAGTGATTTCTCCAGATGCTCTGAACCCTTTGATGATATTACGGAGCGTAGATGGTGAAATCCCTAAATTCCTTGCAGTAGCTGGTTGAGAAAGGTTTTTCTTAAACTGTTCAACAATTTGCTCACGCATTTGTTGACAAAGTGGTGACCCTCGCCCCATCCTTGTTTGTGAATGACTGAGCATTTCATGGAATCTACTTTTATACCCAATCATGGCACCCACCTGTTCCCAATTAGCCTGCACACCTGTGGGATGTTCCAAATAAGTGTTTGATGAGCATTCCTCAACTTTATCAGTATTTATTGCCACCTTTCCCAACTTCTTTGTCACGTGTTGCTGGCATCAAATTCTAAAGTTAATGATTATTTGCCAAAAAATAAAATAAAGTTTATGAGTTTGAACATCAAATATGTTGTCTTTGTAGCATATTCAACTGAATATGGGTTGTAAAGGATTTTCAAATCATTGTATTCCGTTTATATTCACATCTAACACAATTTCCCAACTCGTATGGAAACGGGGTTTGTACATTGTTTGAATTCATCACTCAGTCCATTCCAAAGTTTTACACCATAAACCGATACAGTACACAAAAGCTTTTTCTTGTACTTCTCACTTTTACAATGAATAAAAAAACAATCCCCTCAAATCATATTTTCCATTTCTCTAACTAAACATGTCTTGAATATTTCCTGGTAGTTTATGATTTTTCGCTTTCTGCGCTGTTTGATATTCAATTTGGTCGGTTAACTTCAGCACTTTCGACGGCAGAAGAAGTGGATGTGTGTGATCTCTGACTTTTTTGAAGAAGGAATATAAATTGTAGAGAACTCGTGAAAGTGTTTCCCCTAAGCCTCAGCACAGTAGGTTAAATACGGTGAAACTCGAGAGCTGTACAGAATGTGAAGTGACTTGTTATCCAGAAACTGGTTTGTTTTATGTCACAGTGCAATTGTTTTTGAGGCATTAGACCACAGGTGTCAGACTCAAGGCCTGGGGGCTAAATCTGGCCCGCCACATGATCTAAAGTGGCCCACCAATTGTGAGAATTATATATTTTTAAGGGTTCTTTTTTAATACCCAGTCATGTTTAAATCAGTTAGTATTTTCCCATGTCTTCTCGTGCCCTCCTTGCTTTTATCTTATGTCCGCTAGTAAACTCTTTGTTTTGTCTTAAAGGGGAACATTATCACCAGACCTATGTAAGCGTCAATATATACCTTGATGTTGCAGAAAAAAGACCATATATTTTTTTAACCGATTTCCGAACTCTAAATGGGTGAATTTTGGCGAATTAAACGCATTTCTAATATTCGCTCTCGGAGCGATGACGTCACAACGGGAAGCATCCATCCATCCATCTTCTTCCGCTTATCCGAGGTCGGGTCGCGGGGGCAGCAGCCTAAGCAGGGAAGCCCAGACTTCCCTCTCCCCAGCCACTTCGTCCAGCTCCTCCCGGGGGATCCCGAGGCGTTCCCAGGCCAGCCGGGAGACATAGTCTTCCGAACGTGTCCTGGGTCTTCCCCGTGGCCTCCTACCGGTCGGACGTGCCCTAAACACCTCCCGAGGGAGGCGATCGGGTGGCATCCTGACCAGATGCCCGAACCACCTCATCTGGCTCCTCTCCATGTGGAGGAGCAGCGGCTTTACTTTGAGCTCCCCCCGGATGACAGAGCTTCTCACCCTATCTCTAAGGGAGAGCCCCAAACTCATTTCCGCCGCTTGTACCCGTGATCTTGTCCTTTCGGTCATAACCCAAAGCTCATGACCATAGGTGAGGATGGGAACGTAGATCGACCGGTAAATTGAGAGCTTTGCCTTCCGGCTCAGCTCCTTCTTCACCACAACGGATCGATACAGCGTCCGCATTACTGAAGACGCCGCACCGATCCGCCTGTCGATCTCACCATCCACTCGTCCCTCACTCGTGAACAAGACTCCGAGGTACTTGAACTTCTCCACTTGGGGCAGGGTCTCCTCCCCAACCCGAAGATGGCATTCCACCCTTTTCCGGGCGAGAACCATGGACTCGGACTTGGAGGTGCTGATTCTCATCCCAGTCGCTTCACACTCGGCTGCGAACCGATCCAGCGAGAGCTGAAGATCCTGGCCAGATGAAGCCATCAGGACCACATCATCTGCAAAAAGCAGAGACCTAATCCTGCAGCCACCAAACCGGATCCCCTCAACGCCTTGACTGCGCCTAGAAATTCTGTCCATAAAAGTTATGAACAGAATCGGTGACAAAGGGCAGCCTTGGCGGAGTCCAACCCTCACTGGAAACGTGTCCGACTTACTGCCGGCAATGCGGACCAAGCTCTGACACTGATCCGACACAATCAGACAGTCCGATACCCCATACTCTCTGAGCACTCCCCACAGGACTTCCCGAGGGACACGGTCGAATGCCTTCTCCAAGTCCACAAAACACATGTAGACTGGTTGGGCAAACTCCCATGCACCCTCAAGGACCCTGCCGAGAGTATAGAGCTGGTCCACAGTTCTACGACCAGGACGAAAACCACACTGTTCCTCCTGAATCCGAGGTTCGACTATCCGGCGTAGCCTCCTCTCCAGTACACCTGAATAGACCTTACCGGGAAGGCTGAGGAGTGTGATCCATCGGGAAGCAATCCGCCATTTTCTCAAACACCGAGTCAAATCAGGTCTGTTATTTTCCGTTTTTTCGACTGTTTTCCGTACCTTGGAGACATCATGCCTCGTGGGTGTGTTGTCGGAGGGTGTAACAACACCAACAGGGACGGATTCAAGTTGCACCAGTGGCCCAAAGATGCGAAAGTGGCAAGAAATTGGACGTTTGTTCCGCACATTTTACCGACGAAAGCTATGCTACGACAGAGATGGCAAGAATGTGTGGATATCCTGCGACACTCAAAGCAGATGCATTTCCAACCATAAAGTCAAAGAAATCTGCCGCCAGACCCCCATTGAATCTGCCGGAGTGTGTGAGCAATTCAGGGACAAAGGGCCTCGGTAGCACGGCAAGCAGACGAGCGAGCTAAACCCCCTGGATGTCTTGGCTCACACCGTCCCTTATGCCACTGAAGATGATCAAGAGAAGAATATCGACCCTAGCTTCCCTGGCCTGCTGACATTAACTCCAAAACTGGACAGATCAGCTTTCAGGAAAAGAGCGCGGATGAGGGTATGTCTACAGATTATATTAATTGATGAAAATTGGGCTGTCTGCACTCTCAAAGTGCATGTTGTTGCCAAATGTATTTCATATGCTGTAAACCTAGTTCATAGTTGTTAGTTTCCTTTAATGCCAAACAAACACATACCAATCGTTGGTTAGAAGGCGATCGCCGAATTCGTCCTCACTTTCTGTCGTGTCGTTTTCGTCGTTTTCGCTTGCATACGGTTCAAACCGATATAGCTTCAGTTTATTCTTCAGTTTCGTTTTCGCTACCTGCCTCCACACTACAACCATCCGTTTCAATACATGCGTAATCCGTTGAATCGCTTAAGCCGCTGAAATCCGAGTCTGAATCCGAGCTAATGTCGCTATAGCTTGCTGTTCTATGCGCCATGTTTGTTTGTGTTGGCTTCACTATGTGACGTCACAGGAAAATGGACGGGTGTATATAACGATGGTTAAAATCAGGCACTTTGAAGCTTTTTTTTAGGGATATTGCATGATGGGTAAAATTTAAAAAAAACTTCGAAAAATAAAATAAGCCACTGGGAACTGATTTTTAATGGTTTTAACCCTTCTGAAATTGTGATAATGTTCCCCTTTTAAGGGCTCTTGTTTGTCGGCTCACACGGCTGTTTTGGTCAGTTCCTTATCTGTTTTGAAGAAGCAGCAGCGCTCCTTTCTAGGTGAGAGGGGCTGTTTCCGTTCTACATAAGCTGACTCTTTTTGTTTGGCTTTTAGACCTCGCTTGCTGATGCTATGGTTGCATTGTAAAGGCTGGTCTCCCGAAACTTCAGTAAAACGTGGTATTGTACCATTCTGTCCCTGGGCTCCTTTTGTCCTCTCGCCGGGAACTCATGGCAACACAAAGTTTTGTGATAATTGTCGGAGGCAGATATTTACATATATCCGAATTTAAGTGTTACTTCTTCTATTTCATAGTCATATTTGAAAACAGATCGTGTTTTTCCATTTATTCTCTTTCTGATTCTCTGCAAGTAAACTGTGTGTGTTAACCTTGATCTTTGGAATGTGTTTTGACTAGAGAGAGAATGTGCATGTGTTTTGACTAGAGAGAGGGAAGAGGGGAGAGGGTTTTGGGGTCGGGAAGAGAGACCATCTTAGCGGGGCGATCCGAATGTTCTATGCTGTCTCTGTGAATGTACAGGTAAAAGCCAGTAAATTAGAATATTTTGAAAAACTTGATTTATTTCAGTAATTGCATTCAAAAGGTGTAACTTGTACATTATATTTATTCATTGCACACAGACTGATGCATTCAAATGTTTATTTCATTTAATTTTGATGATTTGAAGTGGCAACAAATGAAAATCCAAAATTCCGTGTGTCACAAAATTAGAATATTACTTAAGGCTAATACAAAAAAGGGATTTTTAGAAATGTTGGCCAACTGAAAAGTATGAAAATGAAAAATATGAGCATGTACAATACTCAATACTTGGTTGGAGCTCCTTTTGCCTCAATTACTGCGTTAATGCGGCGTGGCATGGAGTAGATGAGTTTCTGGCACTGCTCAGGTGTTATGAGAGCCCAGGTTGCTCTGATAGTGGCCTTCAACTCTTCTGCGTTTTTGGGTCTGGCTTTCTGCATCTACCTTTTCACAATACCCCACAGATTTTCTATGGGGCTAAGGTCAGGGGAGTTGGCGGGCCAATTTAGAACAGAAATACCATGGTCCGTAAACCAGGCACGGGTAGATTTTGCGCTGTGTGCAGGCGCCAAGTCCTGTTGGAACTTGAAATCTCCATCTCCATAGAGCAGGTCAGCAGCAGGAAGCATGAAGTGCTCTAAAACTTGCTGGTAGACGGCTGCGTTGACCCTGGATCTCAGGAAACAGAGTGGACCGACACCAGCAGATGACATGGCACCCCAAACCATCACCCAACCATGCAAATTTTGCATTTCCTTTGGAAATCGAGGTCCCAGAGTCTGGAGGAAGACAGGAGAGGCACAGGATCCACGTTGCCTGAAGTCTAGTGTAAAGTTTCCACCATCAGTGATGGTTTGGGGTGCCATGTCATCTGCTGGTGTCGGTCCACTCTGTTTCCTGAGATCCAGGGTCAACGCAGCCGTCTACCAGCAAGTTTTAGAGCACTTCATGCTTCCTGCTGCTGACCTGCTCTATGGAGATGGAGATTTCAAGTTCCAACAGGACTTAGCGCCTGTACACAGCGCAAAATCTACCCGTGCCTGGTTTACGGACCATGGTATTTCTGTTCTAAATTGGCCCGCCAACTCCCCTGACCTTAGCCCCATAGAAAATGTGTGGGGTATTGTGAAAAGGAAGATGCAGAATGCCAGACCCAAAAACGCAGAAGAGTTGAAGGCCACTATCAGAGCAACCTGGGCTCTCATAACACCTGAGCAGTGCCAGAAACTCATCGACTCCATGCCACGCCGCATTAACGCAGTAATTGAGGCAAAAGGAGCTCCAACCAAGTATTGAGTATTGTACATGCTCATATTTTTCATGTTCATACTTTTCAGTTGGCCAACATTTCTAAAAATCCCTTTTTTGTATTAGCCTTAAGTAATATTCTAATTTTGTGACACACGGAATTTTGGATTTTCATTTGTTGCCACTTCAAATCATCAAAATTAAATGAAATAAACATTTGAATGCATCAGTCTGTGTGCAATGAATAAATATAATGTACAAGTTACACCTTTTGAATGCAATTACTGAAATAAATCAAGTTTTTCAAAATATTCTAATTTACTGGCTTTTACCTGTATAGCGCAGTTTTAGATGAAAACATCAGTTATTGTTATTCTGGTTAGAGCTAGGTGGTGAACTAACATTGCTTTGTGGGCTTGACATTTGGGAAACTTTTCTCCTTTTTTTTATTACATTTCTCATCTTTGCTCTCCTCCTCTTTTCAGGTTTCTAAAAAGGTTGCCGATCTCATTTTGGAGAAACAGCCATCTTACGTCAAGGTAAAATTTTCCTTTTTTCTTACAAAATTGTCATTGCCATTGCTGGACACCGCATTAGCGAGATTGAAAAGTGAGGAGTAAGATTGATTTTATTCAGAATATCCTTTCATAATAGAACTTAATCCCATAAAATCCCTACTTTGCTCCTCCTGTGATGTTGCAATGACCGGAAATATGTGCATCGGAGATTTGACGCAAGTGTGAGAGAGTCTGTTTTGGTCTGATTCATTATTCTGCAGTCAGCTGCTCTCAGTCTGGCCATTCTGCTGCAGAGGCACACTTTTTGACCTTTTAAGAGAGCCATTATGGCAGTGGTTCTCAAACTTTTTTTGTCATCCCCCACTTTGGACAAGGGGGAGTTCTCAAGCCCCACCTGCCCCCATCGCCCCAACAGAGCGCTAATTCCAAGCTTTAACATTTTCAAATTTATTGAACATCAAGTTGTATACGTTCAAGCTCAATAACATAAAATAACATCAAGTTCAATAATAAATAAAATAACTGTGCAGCTGTGGTATAACTTGAATCAAGTTCAATAATAAATAAAATAACTTCCATCAAGTTCAATAAATAAAACAAAAGTGTTATAACTTGCATCAAGTTCAATAATAAATCAAAAAAAGTGTTATAACTTGCATCACGTTCAATAATAAATCAAAAAAAGTGTTATAACTTGCATCAAGTTCAATAATAAATCAAATAAAAGTGTTATAACTTGCATCAAGTTCAACAATAAATCAAATAACTTGCATCAAGTTCAATAATAAATCAAAAAAAGTGTTATAACTTGCATCAAGTTCAATAATAAATCAAATAACTTGCATCAAGTTCAATAATAAATCAAAAAAAGTGTTATAACTTGCATCAAGTTCAAAAATAAATTTAAAAAAGTGTTATAACTTGCATCACGTTCAATAATAAATCAAAAAAGGGTTATAACTTGCATCAAGTTCAATAATAAATCAAATAAAAGTGTTATAACTTGCATCAAGTTCGATAATAAATCAAATAAAAGTGTTATAACTTGCATCAAGTTCAATAATAAATCAAATAACTTACATCAAGTTCAATAATAAATCAAAAAAAGTGTTATAACTTGCTCACGTTCAACAATAAATCAAAAAAGTGTTATAACTTGCATCAAGTTCAATAATAAATAAAACAAAAGTGTTGTAACTTGCATCAAGTTCAATAATAAATCAAATAACTGCTACCCATCCACGCGAAAGTTTGTTCCGCTTAGCCCCGCCCCCATTAGTTACTGTTGCTATGTCTGTCAAACTTTCGCTCGTACAGAGAAATATAAAGCCTACATTAAAAATAAGTACTGGTAATTTCCATTTATTTATATAGCGGATTTCACAGACAGAATCACAAAGTGATTTACAGTGTGTATAGAAAATGAAAGCATAGTAAAAAAAATAATCTAAGAATATAATAATAAAAAAAAAATGTTAAAGTGAAATTTCCTCCCGTTCCTCGCGCCCCACCTGTCATGTCTCTATTCCCCACCAGTGGGGCGCGCCCCACACTTTGAGAAACGCTGCATTATGGGCACATGCAAAACAAGATGAACAATTATAAATACGTTGAATAACTTTATTTCCTGGCTGCATGTATTTGTGTCGTTAATGGCGCCATAGATTTTATGTTCTTGTCTTGTCGTTGTTGGTCTGGACCTTAGGATGCAGGGCAAGGAAGGCAATGTACAAGCAATAAGTCCATTTATTTATATATAATTTTTTTCAAACTTGATAGAAAAAATATAGATATCTAACCTTAAAAGGGAACTGCACTTTTTTGGAATCGTGTCTATCATTCACAACAATCCTTATGTGAGACAGGCACACTTTTTTTTAATGCATTCTAACTTGTAAATAAACACTAGCAAAAGTCAGCTAACAATGGAGGTGATGAGATTCGCTCTATTTTGCCTAGAAAGCGCTCTAAAAACCTCTATCAATGTTTTATATACACGTTGTAAGTATATACGTATGTAACGTAGTTACAGGCATATTTATAAATAACGTGTAATATTTACCGGTACATTTTTTATCATTGGTCAAGCGTTACGGCGCAGCGTTTGTCATTTTCTTCAAAAATAACAACTACCAAATAATAATGGCATACTTCATAAGAGTCAACAAGGCCTCTTTTGGGACAAATTACGATCCCAAAACTTATATTTTTGAGCCTGAAAATAAGGCAGATGAGCTACAAGTTTTATAAGCTGAGTGATAAGCAGATTTAGCAAGTAGCATTATTATTCAATCAATCAATCAATGTTTATTTATATAGCCCTAAATTACAAGTGTCTCAAAGGGCTGCACAAGCCACAACGACATCCTCGGTACAAAGCCATACTTGCCAACCTTGAGACCTCCGATTTCGGGAGGTGGGGGGTAGGGGGCGTGGTCGGGGGTGGGGCGAGGTGTGGTTGGGGGCGTGGTTAAAAGGGTAGGAGTATATTGACAGCTAGAATTCACCAAGTCAAGTATTTGATACATATATATATATATATATATATATATATATATATATATATATATATATATATATATATATATATATATATTCTGAAAATATGCAAACAAAACTGTGTTTGGATAATTGATACTTCAAACTTGCATAAATATAACATGAATATAACATAACTTGGCTTCTGAGAGCTTCAAAATGTAATGAATAAAAGTTGTTGATAAACAAGCAATTATTTTAATAATTAAATATGGTCATTTTAAATGAATTATTATGATCATTTAAAATTAATTATTTCAAATATGTTTATTTTAATGTATAATTCTATGGCTGGATGTAATAAGGAGTCAGAAAAAATACAAATAAAAATACAATTCATTTTGATGTTTTTAGCAAAATATAGTAAAAATGTATTTATTTTATTTTATATTTTTTAATTAATAAATATATTTATTTATTTATTTAAATTTTATTTGTCCCGGGAGGTTTTCGGGTGATGCGCTGAATTTCGGGAGGGTTGGCAAGTATGACAAAGCCCACATAAGGGCAAGGAAAAACTCACCCCAGTGGGACGTCGATGTGAATGACTATGAGAAACCTTGGAGAGGACCGCATATGTGGGGGGGGGGCTTATTGAAGAGTTATTGAAGAGTTAAACGTTAAATACAACCTACAAATATAATAAAACAATCACTTACTGTACAATGTCTGCTCTCCCTGGGATGCCGACTGATGGGATGCTTATATATTCCAGTTTAGAATAGAATAAAATGGACTTTATTGTCATTATATTTGCATATAACGAGATTAAGGACTCCAACTAAAGGTGCGGTAGTGGGAACAAATATGGGGTAAAAATAAATAAATAATAAAATAAAATAGTTTACACAACAGGCAATAAAGAAAAAAAGTAACAATTTAGATGAAGAATTAATCATAATCCTCACGCAGGGGGAAAAAAAAGGTTGGCACAAAATAATCTCTTTTTGTGTCTTTCTTGCTGGGTCAAAGTTGACCAACTTCTTGGTTTCTGGCAACAACCTTCTACTATACAAGTAAGAGGCATGATTTATAATTTAGTAGGAACTTTTACCAACTCAGAGGCCATGCAGCAGTTCATCCACTCAGTATGTAAATACTAGA